>NW_021849308.1:1890958-1905079 GCF_003651465.1 Formica exsecta | reverse complement strand
ATATTTAAATATATTATATAAAAATAATATATATACACAGGCATGTCTCTACACAAAAAATTCCCTTAACATTAGCGCCAGTGTATTTACGGTTCCTTCTATAATTTAAAGATCAAAGACGCAGAAGATCCAATCGCGGCCTAAACCGATTAGATTCCAAAATCAGCGCTGACTTAATCGTCCTATCTCGACACGCGTAATTCCCCTCTCTTCAACAGACCACAATTCTCGATGACGAGCGATTAGATTTGTCTCGTATTGACTACAATCCTACATCCACGCGGAGTGGCCGATAGGGAGAACGCGAGCACGGATGGCTGCTATCCGGTAAATTGGGTTTTCGAACGGGACTCGGGAGGGTTGCCGCGAAAGAAGCGTCCGCCAGCCTGCTGACTGAGATTGGATGCCGACGAAATCGTCCCGCGGGAGAACCGTTGCTGCCTTCGCCTAGACTCGTTGCATACTTCCATCTAATGCCACTACCCGATTGCCAGCTTTGCTCCCCGTGGGACATCGGCGAGAGGGAGAACGATACATCACGGAACAATGTCCCCGTCTCTATGCTTAAAAACTCGCCTCACTGATAATTACATTATTTACTGGCATGTTACTTAACACTCTCATGCATGTCAGCTGTCGATACTAAATATCTAGCCGTTAAGTTTGAGTGATACTTTAGGAGCGCGAACATATCAAGCATATTTTTAATAAATTGTATTACATAAATTTCATAGATTAAAAAAAAGTTTGTAATTATTTTTTGCATAATTTATTACTTAAAAAACTGCTTGTTTCTTTTAATGTATAAATACTAACTGCTTAATTGTTGTCTTTAATTTACACACATAGACATCACAATTTTTCAAAAAATAGTCTATATTTTCTGCTAAAAATGAACATTTTTTATTTGAAAATAGCATTCTCAACATACAGTTTTCAATACGCGGTAAAAACGTATAGACATAGTTAATATGCAATGTCATTATTTAAGTTTTAGACGTTTATGGGCCTTTACACAATGAAAAAATGCATTTCAAATTCTTCAAAGAATAAATAAATTTTAAAATCATTAAAAATGGATCTACATCAATTATGTATTTTTGTATGTGCTTTTTCAGAACAGCTGGCATGTGTATGAAACTTTTTGTTACGTGACGCTAAATGACTATGTGTGTCTTCGGTACACTTTCCCCACACGTGAATTCTACAAACCTGTTAGAAGTAATGTTGTATATCGTAACACCAAAAGCTACGTAAAATAAAAAATTAACTTGAACAAAATTAATATAAATAAAAAATTTCCATACGTATGGCACATTATTTCATTTTCAATACTTGTAAAAACACAGGTTACAATTCATAATGCGATAAAAAGATAAATATAACCCATCATGTCAAGTGAATAGTAATTCACATGCAAATTTTTATATTCCTATAAAGTAATTACATATGTAAATATTTATTATTATCTGTTTTGTCGAGTATCAAGAATATAATTGTCAATTACATTTCCTACACTTCGTGTAATAAATAATACGTAAAGCATTTTCACGATCGTATAAACGATAGCAATTACCGCGAAAAAATACAAGAAAAATCGTATGCGAAGTAATTTATCGCCCCAATTATTTCGTATACGACCAATAATTATTTAGAGCTACCTCGTACCACGTTCATATAATCTGAATACACAATTATAAGCACACTTTAATTGAACGTTCCTAAGCAAGCAGACGCTTTATGAAAATTTCCATTTAAAGATCCATTGTGGATCGAAATTTAATTAAGCTCGATAAAAAGGGCAACGAGTAAAGCCGCGTGAAAAGAGATTAATCACGTTGAAATTCGAAACAATACTTAAAAAAAAAGAAGTAGTAAAACTGATAATTTGATGGAATAAATGAAGGAAGTTTTAATAAGAAATCTATTTCGTTCAACTTTTTATATATTATACCACTTGTGTGCAAAAAGTACTGTAAAAGCATATTAATAATTTGCGAATAACATTTTGACAAAATCCTACCAGCAGTGCTTATATGAAGGCAATCTAGAACAAATGTAATATCTTTTTGGATAGAATCCAAAACCTCCCAAATCCGCGCAATCCGATCGCATAAAATAAAGCTATAAAATGTTTGATATTTTTTTCGAATTAAATTCATTCTGTACACAATACTGAAAAATTATTTTATATTATAAATAAAATGCAAAATTATATCGTGAAGAAAAGCGTAACGAAACGAGAGATAAAATGGAATTAAAAACTATAATTTCATTATTAGACGCAGCACACACACACACACACACACACGCGCGCGCGCGCGCGCGCGCGCGCGCGCATACGCATATCTCATTTATGTACCATTTAATAAAACTTGTGTAAAACGCCAATTTATATGAAATGTTAAGCTAGAAATATCACATGTAATGGAAATTACATTTTTTTACTCTCATCACGTTATTTTTCGCTCTCCAATTTATATCATACATAGACAAATTGAAGTATCATAGACATACATTTCAGTTAATGAGGCGCGTTGGGGGTTGTAAAAAAAATATGACGCGCTCGGTACTCCCTGTTCTCAGGGTAAGTTCGTACTATAATAAGTATGCCGTTACTAGAAAAAGTGGAAAATTGTAATGCAACTATAAATATTTATAATTATTATTATAAAAATATTATTAATCATTTAATATAATTACAATGAAAATTGCTGTGTAAATTCTCCATAGCAGACATTCGAGACGCTTCAAAAATGAATTTCGTTTAATGAGACGAGTTCGAAGTTGTGCTATTGAGCGAATTCTGTAATGATGAGGACGCGCGACCATACGTAGCACATTCTCAACGACAAACCGCACTTTCGTCGCTCCATAACGCCGGACTTTCTGCCGCGCGCGCAGATACCAGTTAGAAATTCGAAATTGTACCACGCGTCTGCCTGTATACTGAGCTCGCCACTTTCGCGAGATTGCTTTCCCAGTCCTCTCTCATCTCGTACGCGCGCGAGGAAACTCCAGAGCTGGTAGACCGTAGAGAACGAACGAACACTCCGGGAGAAACAGAGCGACGAGAGAGGTCGTTTGACGGAAAGGGAAAAGCGATAGAGAGAGAGAGAGAGAGAAACAACAAAAATAGAAACAAAGACGATGAGATCTTCCGACATAAACAACATACACTTCATTATGTACATTTACTTTTATTAGTATATTATTATATTATCTCGACTCTCTCTTGAAAAAAGACGTTCGATTCTTTGTATTGCCTATATCGCATACGAGATAATATAAATAGAAAAATAAAAGAGATCTGTCTTCCTCAAAGTTAAAATAAATATTTATGAATAATACAGATTTATATAAATTTATATAAAGAGCAGATTTATATAAAAGTCAAACTGAGAAGTTAATTAAACGCTCGTTTATATCATTCATGTTTGAAAAAATTCATGTAAGAAAAAATTCATGTAAGAAAAAAAGTGCTCACGTTTCCTTCCTCTATTATTTATCATTTTCTATCAGGAAATATTTTTAGCGAAATATACTTGTATCACGAATAAACCTTTTTGATTATGTTAAAATAATTAGTTAATTAAATCGCGAATATCGTATATTTCAATTAATTCACATAACTGAAATTTTACTATGTTTTGCCTGAGAAATCAAATGCAAAATAAAAACAAGAAAATTCCTATGAGTTATAGAAATCATGAGAAAGAATGAAATGCTTTAGCCTTTACTCTTATTTCCCGCTTCTTTGTTCATCAAATATTCATAGCTATTTTCAAATATTAATGAACTCACTTGTTTACTATCACCTCTATCGCCATTTATCCGTATTGCGAAACATCGATCCTGCAGGGGATCGGTATCCCTTTTAAGGATGAAAACGCGTCTCTCTTATCGGAACTAACAGTCCGAATAACTTTCAAGGTGTTTCTCCTTGATGGACGACAAGACCTTTTTCGCGTTTCCATCGATACCCTAATGCCCTCGAGGAAAAAGGGCGGATATATGTCCGAGTCGAATCGGAAAACGAGGTGACGAAAGAAAGACGACTTCTTGCTTCGAAAAAAGGAACATTGCACGAGATCAAATAAGAGCAGAGAGCGAAGAAAAAGAACTGACACTTTCCCGTAGTTACATCATGGATGCGCGCGTTAATTACAACGCCCACGAGGCATACACGAGCATGAAAATGGTCTCTAGAAGGGACGAAGCTGTTACATCAATAAAATAAAACGAGTGACGTAGGTGATTATATCTGAACTATTGATTATTTCGCAAAATTTTATGCGACGAAAATAAACGTATAAAGTTAGTATCCGGATTTCGAAATCCGACAATTTTGGTAAAAGCTATAATTTATTTAATTCTTCGAAAAGAATCTTGGGACTCTAATCACAACTATTTTAATGCCAAGGTGCCAATTTTAATTTTGAAGAGTATATAGAATAAGAGTAATTATTTATATTTCCATTTCTGCAGCGTTGTGCTCTCATTAGTTATATTATAAATATATCATAATGTGTGATTGATATGAAAACTTGTTTGCGCATCATTTTTATTCTAATATAAAGATATTTGTTAATTTAATCATAATTAATAATAAAAGAAAAAAAAACGTAAGACTTTATATTATGTATTTATAACTCGAAAGCTTTCGCAAAAAATTTTTTTCGTTTTCAATCTAATTCTTCAAACACAAAAACTGTCGATATCACGACACTAAAATAAAGTTTCTAGTTCTGATATCTATAATTGCAAGAAAAAAATGCGACTTTGAATATACTCTATACCGTAATTCCGATACTTTTTTTCAACAACATCTATTCGCAATGGAAAGGCAAAGTTTCACGATTTAATATCTATAAAATATATTATATTCTCTCACGAAACAATCATGCAAAAATCTATTTCAACGCAACAAGAGCTATAACTTAAGCAATTAGCGCATCTCAACTTCTGATCGTTTTCATTAGGCGAGTTAGAGAAGTCGAGAGTTTCAGAAGTTTCTTCGCCGACGATAAAAGATGTTACAACGAATAACTACTTTTTTTCCTAGCGCACACGCATACGCACGCATTTAAAAGGTGCTTAAGACACGCTCGTGTTGACGTTAATTATAACATACTTTTCTATAGAGCTCAAAGTATTGCGCAAGGGTGCTATTTTTAAGTGACCACAAACATTTCATGCTTCGGAACAGCGGGTGGAGAGGAAATGTCAAAGGGCTTGCTACGGTTTTGAAAACGGACGTACTAATAGCAAATGGTCGTAGTTTTCTAGACGTCATGGATGCCCCGTCTCGAGTGTGCTTAAAAATAAATAAATAAAAAAGTCTTGCTGTGTTGGTTTACATTGCAGTATTTCGTTTGACAAAGCAAAAGAAAAAGCCATTATTATGCCGACATTAATTTACAAAATAACGCAGTATATCGCGTAACGAACATCATTAACCATAGATAACGAGGATGCAGTTCATACTTGATGGTGCAGGTTTTCGTTATCGATAAGCAGATTCCGGGCATCGCAATTACGCGTCACGTTTTAATCATTACGGAACGCTTCTCGCAACTGCGGTTGAACATTGCGGTCGAAATTTCGCCGATACAGAGTGATATTGTCCAATGAATTCTCTCCGTAAGAGGAAAACTCTCGACGACACTTTCATGAATATTTGAAACAACGTGATAATACCATATCTTTCACATGAGAGAGAAATATTTGTAAGAGATATAAAAACGCATCAATTCCCGAAAGCAATTCTTAAAAGTGATTATAATTTATACAATTGTAGATTGACAAAGATTAAATAGACAAAGATTAAAATAATTAATTATTTACATTCAATGTAAAACTAAAATATTAATTTTAATAAATAATATATATTTATTTTTTCCATTAATAAAGAAATCAGAAACTAAATGTCAAAAATATATTATAAATACTATTGTCTCTTTTTGTGAAGAAACTAACAAAAATATTTATTAAACATTTATATAAAATTATTAGAGAGATTGTACATTTAGCATTAAAAACAATATTAAATCAAATTTATATTTATGTTTATTTATTTAAGAAGTACTCAAAAGAGAAATGATCTTATTATCACAGAGAGCGTTTCTTTATCACGAATGGTGCTTGTCTTTCTTTTTTAAGAAAATATGAGCTAACGTGTTTGCGATAACAATATCAATAATATTTGTTAGCTGCACAAAAAAAGTTACCAAAGGAATCATAGACAAGCTACGAATAGATCGAGTGGCCGTTCGTTTTTTCATTTAGGAATAATGGAATGAAAGGCAGCCGCGCAATGACGATAGGTAAACGCGCGCGTATTGCAGATAGATATAAAAAGCTTTGTATATGACAGTACACTAGGCGAATTGGGAGATTAGATTAGTACGCGATTGAAGCTGCTATCGAAGAGAACGCGAGATGAAATAGAAGCGTTCGTTGGGCGAATTTATTGATTCAATTTCAGTTGCCGAGCCCTCGCCCCGCTTTGCCGCATTCTCTGAAACGCCGTTTTAACTGCTGACGGATGGTACGTCAGTGTTGTTGAGTTTTCGAATTTTCGAGTTTAGCCTGTCCGCAATTTAGCATAATCGATGAGCGATCACGTACCATCATCACCAACCTTTATCGCACAAAGAATTTTCGTTTATCAATCATCGTAAAATGGTAGACGCAAAAATAAACAAGTATACAAAATAAAAAAATCTTTTGAAAAAAATTTATATTAGTATAAAGTGCTAAAAATAGGCAGATTTTTCATCTATTTCTGTAACAAACCGAATATTACAAAACAGCCTTTGTCACAAGTTTTTGCTGAGGAGAACTCGACCTCAAAATCGAAGAGTTCTATAGCTAAAGAAAAACAGCGATAATTCTGGGACACCTTATTGAAGCGTAACCTCGATAATGTTAAAAATACTACGGACAATGTATTATTGAACATGATACAATCTTACACAATATAGAAGGCAATAAATTTAGATTATAAAAAATGCTACTATATATCGAATTATATTATTATTTAGTGAGAATAACAAAACACCCATCAATCCTCCAAGTGGAAAGTGATATTGCAAATTCAAGATAAATGCATTCTTTATAAATGCAATAACGAAAAGTGCCACAAAAAAAGCGGAAAAGTCAATTAGCATGGACGAACGTTTCCAGTCCGACATGACTTAATTTAGTATCCGGCCTGTCCGTTCTCTTAACTCAGATGGTACTTCTTTTAGCTTCGATTCCTGATTCTTGCCTAATTCAATTCTAATCACGGAAGAATTACCGAATTTAACGTATAAATTATTATTTTCGATTCTGGTCTCGCAAAAGATTTATTCAGTTTTTCGTTTCTTCATTAAAAATATATATCTCCTTTTTCATTTCGTTAACAAAAGAGTTCATTTTATCCTAAAAAATACAAGTTTAGTTTTTATTCTGTCTTTAGGAAAAAGTTTCATTCCACAGATCGATTTTAGACTGGAGACAAACGCACCAATTTTCATTTCAATGTTGTTAGAATAAAAAAAAAGAACAAAGCTATTATACCGCTTTTATTTCAAAACAAATTTTAGTTCAGCTTTCACATCCCATCTGAAAAGATCTATTCCGATTTTCATTAGACTAATTTTGTTCAATGCATTTTTGCATTGTCAATGCATTGTCTCGCAAAGAGTTTAGTTTTTATATCCCTTCGCTTAAAAAAAAAAATCCATCAGAACTTTTGTTTAGTTTTCAATAAAGAATCTATTTCAGTTTTTATAAGACTTTCGGAAGGGGAAATTGCATATTATATATATATGTGTGTGTGTGCATGTTTATATCTATTATTTTGAATTTTCATCGGCCAAAAAATTTAAAAACCAACTATATTATTGTTGTTAAAAAAGGCAACTATAGTTGTTATTCTACTTGCAGAAAAAGATATCTGTTCTAACTTTTACTTCGTCTTTATTTAAAACAATTTACTCTAGCACACTTCTATTTACGTGATATGCAGCATTTCTTTCTCTCTCTCTCTCTCTTTCTCTCTTTCATTTCAGTTTTCTTTCTTCTATTTTATTTATTTCTTCGTTTTATTACCCATCATTTTTCTTTTGGTTGTTTCCCAAGCGAATCATCTAGCTGTCCTTTTTTCGACAAATCATGAAAAATGCACGCGGACGGTAACGCAATTTCGCGGACGATCGCGAAATCGAGTTACGACCTTGCGCCGTACTTTATGTACGCGCGGGTCAGAATGCCGAACGACCGACAATGCATATATCCCTGCCGTTCGCTAGAGTATACGATTCGTTAAAAAGATAAAAGATCATGTCTTGTTTCCGTTCGGCCGCATCAAATTTTTATTTTTCCGTGCGTTCGCGCTCGGGAAAGAGCCGCGGCCGCGCGTTTCGCGGCTCTCACCGCGAATTTACCGCTCAATTTTTCACATTTTACGTCCAGATTTCAATGCAAAAATATTTATACATTGTGTTAGCCCGTTCTTCGTCGCCCGTTAACCGCGCTGAAAGCACGTGATAAACGTTTCGCACTATAAATAACACAATATATCTCGCGCGCGCGACGTTATTTACCAATGTACATATATTCGATCATTACATATACTTAAAAAAAAAAAAAAAATTTCTTCAAACAAATAGATAATTTACTAGCAGACTTCTTCATATTCTTACGATGACTTTGTCGCAAAAGATTCTATGAGACGCACGATAAATGAGAAATTGCAAGAATCAGTGGAATATATGGTAACGGAATTGGGAGGCGATTTCCCGAAAACGTGACAGCCAGAGAATGGTTTCCGGAACGAGGAACGCGAAACCGTTCTAGTGCTCGGCCGCACGGAGGCTGCACTATTGATTTTCTGTAGGCGCGTGCGGTGTTTTCCACACTCGCCGGTTTCCCAAACTCGCTTTCAAAGGCGGCGCACACAAGTGAAAAATCCATGCGACCAACTCCTTTGACATGTTGTGAAAAATATTTGCCGTGGCTATGTACGCCGCAAGCAAATTTCGAGATGAGTTGTAATAACGGTATGCAGAGAAATAAAAAAATCGAAAAATTTGAAATTAAAAACTATTCAGCTTATACTTGCACGCTTTTATATATATTATCTTTATCCTCACAATCCTATTGATTCGTGTGTTGGGTGCGCGCCGTTTCAATATACAATATATTATAAGGAATAAAATGCATCAGGCGCAAAAGAATGTACGTTACGAAATATAACGTTGAATAATTCGTATAAATTTACATATATGCAATTTTCCGCAATAACTTTCATCGAAGTATCCAAGTGAAAGAATTTACACGCGCAGCATGTAAATTTTCGTCTCGCGCAACGAAACGTATCAGCAGACAAGTTTCAACGTGCGAAATCTACGTGGTCGGTTTTGTAAAGGCTGAAATAAATGTCGCCAGACAAAGGAGCTCGTTAAGTTACATTAGATGGTTTGCATTAAATGCGCGCTAGAGAATTCATAGCATTCACATTCCAAATGAATCGCTAAAATCGCATATGCGCCGCAATGCCGAATATACGAAGCGTCAACGCGGAACGCTAAACTTTGTTATGCGAAAATTCCCAGCTGGGAGCAGAGAAGCCACGGTAATACGCGTATAAATTGCGATAATTACAAGGTTTCTTCCACATAACAATGTACAGTGCGACGCAACGCGTCGCATTGTATTCGATATCAAACGAGTACAATTTGCGCGATAAACATGAGTCAATGCAAATTGCGTATTTAAATCGTGTTTGTTTATCCAACGTGTGCATACACGGTAATGAAGAGGCACTCGCAACAAAAGTAACACAAACGGAACGTTCATAATATTACCATCCCAGATAAATTCTTTATTAACGCGATATCGATTAAGAAATCATTTAAAATATCACATCGCTTTCGAATAACATTAAAAGAATATTAGAAAGTAAACAAATTATTATTTTGTTCCTCATAATTAGGTCGTTAATAATTGTAGATCGATTGTTAAATCACAAAAAAGTACGTGACAAGTTAATATACAATTATAAAGACAAAAAAAAATTTTTTTTTTCGGAGAATCTTGTCTCCAACATCTATAACTATTAAGAAATTAAAATATTATCATTCTTAGGACACGAATTTCGAAGCAACTGTCGAGCAGTCAATGTATGAAATTCAATAGAAAATAGGTGAAAGGAACGTATGGTAAAAGAGGTCTTGGAGCCGTTTCACGAATTTATGCAGAGCGGCTACATACCGCGCTGCACGAATCGACCATTCAGAGCCGGGCACGGGAAAAAGGCGAATTGTAGAAGCGAGAGGAAAACCAGGATTTAATTAAATGCAGCCGCCTGTCCGTGGTACACGAGAGCCCGGCCCTCCTCGTATTCTAAAATCGAATAACCCATCGATCTCGTTCACCCCACCGTTGGCCGCCATCATTTCGAGTGTTTTACAGCAATTCGCCGAGTTGCATCGCCAAATGCAATGCAATCGATGCGGACGCATCGCTCCAGAAATGAATTTTCATATTATACATAAATAAATCGATGTGTGTAAGAGATGCTCGGATCAACAAAATGCGTTCATAACGTGCATTCGGTATCAAATTGCGGTGTAATTAAAATATAGATTTCCTCATATATCAGCAGTACATTTTAGACAAAAAAGGAAAATTAAATATATGTATATAATCATATATGTATAAATATTAATACAAAGTAGCGAAATATTTATCTTAAATAAATGTAAAATGTAATGACAGGATTATTATTCAAAATATTTAATTTGAATTCAGTTTCTTAATACTAAATAATCAAGAAAAAAAGAATTAATTATATCACTGAAAGTTAAAGTATTTTAAAAATTCATATATATTCTTTATTAGAAAAATATAAAAATGATTTAATATTATATTTACTCAAAACATATACTTTATATACCATCAATGCATCCTGTTTTCACATATAACGCAACATGAATATGAGGTTATATTGCACGATAATAAATACAATATTTGATAATTTGATAATAACGAAACTAAAGGTCATTGTGCACACGTGCAATGCATCGCAGGCGCGTTCGCGCCGAACAAATAAACCATGGTATATCGCGCGTCGCAATGATCACCCGGCCATCCGTGGAAATTGCACAGCTTCCTGACTATTACAGGAACTTCAAGGAACCACGACAGTATAACGAGAGGAACGGAGCGATGGACAGAGACAAGGGCGAGAATCTGTCGAAAAGGTATCAGAGGAGACGCGGAAGGATGGACCCCAATTAGGAGGACAAAGGCGACACGTATCCTTTGTCCGCGAATGGTATTATCGAGCCTGGGAGCGACTGCCAGCCCTTTGCCCGGATCAGAACAAGACTCAAAGCACCTGGTCCCTTAGAGTTTGACCAGTGTAGACGTCCCAAATCGATTAATTGGAGAGTCATCAGTCCTATCTAATGTAAGATGGATACTAAGAGCTCCATATTAGATTAGGATAAGAAGAGGAAAGGAGATAAATCCCTTTACATGTCTCTCTTATTTACTTGAGATTAAAATACGGAGAGGGAAAACAACGGTTAATTTCATTATTCTCCTTAATAGGAAGGTTAATTACTCAATTAAGGTACAAGTGTAAGACTAATTTATCAAAGGCAGTAATACACGTAATTGGAATAAAATTTGCTGCAAAGAATAACAAACGGCTCAATTTGAACATTTCTCCGGATACGATAGCTCGATGATTTATTCATTTAAATGGGAACCATACGGAAATACGATACGGAGAAGTATACGAGTGTTCTTCCCAAATCCGAACATATTTTTAGTCTTTATCTGCGCTAACGTTCCTGCGTTGCGAGTCGTTGCTCAGGCAACACGGAAAACACGAACACCGGACGTTAAGCCGCAACTTTATTGCACCTGGTTGTATACCTGTTGTGCAAATGTCGGTTTTGCTGCTGCTTCGCAGAGGTTCATGCCCCTTTGTCGAAAAAGTCGAACTCGACGTTATTGCACGGCGCGATGATCAAATAACGTGAAAGAAGAAACAAAGAAATAAAAATTGTGGCACCGCAAAGGAAAAAAAAATTTGCCGTTTACAGCTTTTATATTCTATAAAGGCTATATAAACAAAAATCTGATGTTTCGTAATCTGTTTTTGTTTATTTGTATGATTAAATTTAACATGTGTATATTTATCAATAAACGAGATGGACACGATGGAGCGAATTATATAAGCACAAACAAAAGAGAAAAATTAAATAAAACAAATATCGTTCCAGCGCGCGCTTCCACCTAAATTTTCATATTTGCCAATAAATAATATGGAAACGCGATATTGAATAATATCGAGTGTATCTGGTACATGAGATAATGCAGCGACAGCTTTTGAGATTATTTCATTACGTTCTCTGATGTGTATGTATGTATACGTGTCGTACTAGCATAATTTGTATTTTATGAATTCATAAGCATTCATAGCATGATATTACATGTACATGTAACTGCATTATATAAAAAGTAAAAAAATTTTAACTGAATATATAAATAAACTTTATAAATTTGTTCAACGTACAGCTCGATACAAACGTAAATATTATTTTCATTATAATCTCCAAATATTTATACGTAAACAGAGATTTTTATGCGAATGTTAATTAAAATTCTATCATGTGAAATATTGTAAGCAACGTGTAAATGTAAAACAAATTTGAATTGTATATAGAGTATTCCTACTTTAAAAACAGTCAAATTTCAAATTAGAATTTAAAAAACGTCAAGGTAAAAAAAATATGTTCCTGCGAAGATATATTCGCAAATGCTTCGTCTTATAATTAAAGAACTGATATCTAGACATGCAGATAGAGTACAACAAAAACAAAATAAAGGTGAAACAAAATAAATAATTTTTATATAATTTTATTTATTTAGTAATAAAACTTTTTTAGTAATTGAATAAAATTAAATAATAGTTAATTATGAATTGTAATTAATAATTAATTGTGCTAATAATTAAATTTCAATTCTTAAACATGTTCGCATATTTATTTAATTGCAATAATCTTATAAATCTCTGTAAATCTATATTCGTATGATAATAAGGTCAAAAATTGAAATTTTGATATATTTTATTCCTTCTGCATGTTTATTGATATTAATGTCTCCAAAACGGAACGTTAAATCAAATGCTAAATTCAGCAATTTAAACCGAAAGTAATTACAAAAGCAATAAAAAGATATATATTATTTACTTCAGAATAATAACTAACATTATCGATATTAAACCATAATGGATGATTGGCGAAGAAGGTCAGAGCAAATCGAGGAATAGATTCAGGACAGCGGTTATAGCCCGTTTGGTACATTTTAATGTTTTATCTCTATGCGAAGAGATATAAAAATCGAGCACTTAAGCTGATTTCTCCAACTTTCCATCTGCAGACGTTATGAAAATGCAAAGAGTGTAATCCTTAAGAGCGTAATATCTATCATTGTCATTTTCTATCTTACTTGTGTTAATAAGATGTCGCAACTAAAACTCGACATTTTTTCGTTTACTGAGATTCACATTACTTATTTCTGATATCACATGTTTCAATCCTTTTTATTAGCTTATGTTAAATGATTTTTATTGTATCAAGCGCGCGATTAGAATATACACAATATATGAAGTAAAAAAATACCGATTCAAAACGAGAAAGACGCTAATTTATTAATTTAATATGTTTCTTATTGCCGGAAGCGAGATTTATGTTCAAAGACAAATATTCAGTCTCGAAAGAAGTATAATGTAATTGAAAAGGATTATCTTTTAATTTTTCCGTAATTACTTAACGATTACTTCTGCTATTAATAATACTCGACAATTTTTAAGCAAGCATAACGAATGTAAATAACTATAATTCTTTTTTTTATATTTAATAAAAATTAATGTTTTTTGTTACCATTTTTACATGTTCACATAACGTTCACCAATTTTTAAACATAAACAGATTAAACATAAATTAAAAAATGCTGTACACTGCAAAATAATTATATAGTAATGCTTATCCTATGTAACTGATTGTAAGTATATTTTTATTCACTGTATCGTAAAAGTGGTAAAAGCCCTACACG
>NW_021849308.1:1882389-1890792 GCF_003651465.1 Formica exsecta | reverse complement strand
CTACACGATATTTATATATGTCAATCGATTGTGAAACGACAAAATAAATCGAGCCGCGCATGTTTGGTGAAAAACAATAAATACTACGCGACATTTATCGCAATACGGCTATCCTCCGGGCCACGTAGTTATGTCACGTAGTTATGAGCAGTTGACAGATCGATAAGCGCTATTCGCGTTCGATTATTTCCACGCATCGTCTGTCCAAGTATCGTGACTTGGTATTGATCGCAAGCCGCGTGCGTCAAAACGATTATTTTTAAAAAACAATCGGTCGCGATTGTTTTTCCGCGCGGAAATTTGCGCGGAAAATTCACTCGCGGGCAACGATATAAGCCTTGTTTCATTTTTCGTATTCTCTGTACCGTTACAAACACAAACGAATTTTAAACGGTTGTTATTATTATTATCAATTTTATGTTCCACGCATCACTTGTGATTGAACAGATATTTTTATATCGTATAGAAGAGTTATTCCCAAAAACAAATTTTTGTAGTTATTGAAATATATAAAATAAATTGATTAATTAATTGCTTCTGTATAAATTAAAAAAATATAAAACAGTATTATTTAAAAAAAATAGAAAGAAATATTTTTGAAATCATTGACAAGAGAGAATGCACGTTTAATTATCTATTTTCCTGTATAATATCTATTAAAAATATCAGCATCGATATGTTGAAATTATTATTTGAACTATCTTTATTATCATTTATTGTCATATATTATAAATGAAACCGAAAAAATAAACGCTGTTACACTGCACCGTTACATGTATTATTAATAGATATCCACGGATATATGTAAATATGATATTAACTTTCATAAATAATATCTCTCCTGCCATTTCTTTTTTTTTTTCACCATCCTATAAGTTTAAATATACATCGAGCTGTTCAACCGGAAGACAAAGTGAGCTTTATTACGAAGTAAGCGCGAAATGTCACCAGCGGCATCCATCTAGCATCGAACTTTCCGTTGCGTTTTGCAAACTCTCCCCATTATCAGTAACGGCGCTAACGTGATCAGAAATTTGTCGAAGAGGACCCGAATCGTGCACGAATGTGTTATACATACGTCATTACTCGCGGTTTACTCGCGCGCGCGTACTTTAGCAGGAAAGCCACAAAATTACATGGGAGTCCTCAAACTTACTGGCACGTTAAACGAACATTTTGCGATGCTCTCGAACGGCCGCTCGCCCTCACGCGCTGATGAATCCTTCCTCTCTCCTGCGCGCGACCCCGGACACGAAACTTTTCAACTTAATTACACGCGCGCCGACATAACAAAGCGGTTGGATGGGTTCTCGTCCTCCGCTTCCTGGCCCAATCGCCGGCTCGACGAGCGTTTCTCCGCGACCGCCTTTTTTCCCCGCGGACATTAACGAAAGCGCGAGCTATAACGAGGCGGTAATAAAGGCCGTTAGGACGACGAAGCCGTGAAGCGGCTTGAGAGAGCGAGCGGAAGGAAGGGAGGAACGGCCAATTTATTGCTTCATGGTATTTGTTGGAATTGTAAGATCGAAAGAGGAAGAGCTGGAGCGGATAATCAAACGGGCAAAAACCAATTTTCATTGTTCGGTCGCAATGATCGTGCCGGATAAATAGCTCCAAATGAGTTTCAGACGAGAATTCTTGTATTTAGATATGACATCTAAAGCGAGCTATCACACGCAATTTAACAGCGAATATTCACGGCTTCTTACTGAAAAAATTCAACACGTATTTTTTTTTTTTTTTTTTTTTTTTTTTTTATATGTATACATAACTCTTCTCTTATTGAAAAAATACAATTCTAATATCAAAATTTTTATAATAATCTAATTACTATTATATTTTTATCAAATACGAATAGATATCAAAAATAAATAAATATCTTTCCATTCTCTAATAAAAATGAATAAAACGAAAAATATAGAAGTAATAATATGTTTCACTTTCCAAGCATAAAATACAATATCGTTTATTACTTATGGTCAAATCGACTCCCCATGCTTATAGTACCAAATTTAGCCATAATAAGCAAAGGGTTAACGAAAAACTAAAAAAAAAAAAGGATCGATACCAAAAACTGCCATGGATACCATTATTTGTGGTCGATACGTCAGGAGTGTTCTTTAGGCCAGCGAAGACGCCTGGGATCGGGAAGGGTTGCTCGTTTCGCCCGTACGGAAACGAGCAACCCTTCGCCCGCACGTACGGAAAATTTACAATACCCCAGTGACTCTATCCGGCGGTAGAACAACACCTTTGCTTCGTGTACGCGATCATCCCGCCACTGCGGGTTGCTTATACGGTATTCGATGCATGGATACCGAGAATTAACTCGCCCCAATCAACCCCCGGCGTTCGATAAACTGCAGTTTATGAGATTTGCGTAGACGTGGAAAGTGTCCGATTAACGGGATGAGTTCGGTAATTTGATCACCGGAAATTGACATGTGCAAGAATAACTTAATAATGTGATCAATAGATATACCAGTAACAATTCTTAATGTGGAGTCGAACGAATAATCAATTATTCAATAATAATATGACAATTATAGATACAAGAATTAAGCAGCCATTGTTAATTTATTCAACAAAGGTAAACATGTTAAATTTGCTTTAATAATTAGTCAATATTAATATGTGCATTAATAAATATCCTGCTTAATAATAGATGACATTAACATACATATTATGGTAAAATATAATATAGATACATATTAAACATAAGATAATATTAAAGAATGCATATCTAATCCATATGTAATTAACTGAAACCAATTAATCAAATTAAAGCACGCGACAAAATCACTTTACGAAAATTCTATGCTACAATAATATTTAAACTATTAGTAATTATATATACATTTTGTTGCAAGGTTTCATACTTCTCATCAACGCGATCAATTAATATCAATCCTAAAAGAAGAATCAAAGAATCTCTCTGCAAAGGAACGAATGTGGCAAAATTTACGAGTGATCGAACATATCCTGTAAAATCTTTGGGGATAAGACACAGTAATCTTTATCTTCTAACGATTCAGTCCCTTCGCGTGGAATACCGTGGAGACTTCGGTACATAAAGTGTCGGTAACCTCCTTCTCGAGGATCCGTTTTCTTGTGGGACGAGCTCCGTAGATGGGGAGGTTCTAGGTTACACCCGGGGATTTAAGTCGAGAACAAAGGATCCTCATCGCAGAAGACAGAGCGCCGACGCGGATTTCGATTATGAGATAGACGGAATTTACATCGGCCAGATAGCCTACAAAGGCACACGAAACTTTTAAGTATTATCCACGGACCATTAAACTCTTCGGGGATGGCCGTTATAACGAATAAAACGCGAGAAATCTTTGTAAGGAAAGAGTATCCAGATCAACAAAAAGAGAAACCGAGGTGAGTTCGAGCGATCTTAGAATTGCTAATGTGAATTGTCGAAGCTGACAATATCGTTTCATCTCTAATAAGAGTTAGAGTGACGATGTAACAAGCTTTAGAAACGAGATGTTCCTAAAAGCGAAAATTTAGTGTCGGGAGAACTTTGTGACTTTGATATCAATTAAATCAATTTTACAATAGTGTCTATTTTTACCAATCAAAATGTATTACATCAAAGTGTAATAATTATCAATGTGCATTTTTAGCGCGTCTATTTAACGCTCAAAGGATGTACAATAATCAAATTTAATTTTTATAAATATATTAACAAATATAATTTTCATGTAAAAACTAAGTACGCTGCTTTTGTTAAATTAATTTTGAGAAAATGTCTGAGAAAAATGTGTGTGCTGTATTTATATTATATTAAAATAAAATTATCGTAAAAATATTAAAATTATATTAACAAAAATTCATTCTTTGCTTATAAAACTGCACCAAAAGCTAAAATAAATAATACGTATGTGTAATAATATGTATGTGTATTTGTGCAGAAAATTAAATTTATATTACGATTGCAATATAATTGCAACATAAAATTAAATTTATATATTTGACAAATAAATATTTTAATTAAATTCTGAATTTTTTAAATCAAAAGAAATCCACGGAGCATTGAATATATTGTAACGTCACTCAAATCTTTTTGAACAAATTTATATATATATATATATATATCCTCGATAAGTAAAAATTTTGCTTCAGTTTTAAATTGATTCATGATTTCAAATACACATGTTTAAACAATTATATATATATGCTTTGTGCAACAATAAAACTGTAAAAAATACGACATAATAAAAAACGCGTTCTCCGAAGACGATTACAATCGTAATAAAACGCGGAAATTGAGTAATATCAACGGGAAATAACATTAGATTCATAACAACCTATGACTAAATTATCGGAATAATATTGCAACTGAGATGAATCATCAGAATTATCATGACATTGTATTATCTCGCTGAGCCAGCATAAGCAAAATGTAGACTAAGGATAACAACTTCGTTCTTCACAGTAAAGCAGAATTCCAAGAACATCGATATAATTATAACATGTTACGCGTATCGCGCGTTATAATTTATTGACCTATAGACCGATGCGATTAATTTTCATGTAAAATAAGCGACTTGTAGGCCACACGCGATATCGTTGCTTATTTTATGCAATGAAACGGAATGAACGCAAATATCTGATAGCATTTAATACGAAATTTCCTGTTCATTTAATTCTTGGTAAACAATCTACGCACTGATATCAAGGATATATTTTGACAAAAATAAACTCAAACAGTCAAAGAATAGAGAAAAATTAAAATTATGGAAAAATTTATATTAATTAAATTGATATTAATTAAAATTAATTTTTTGTATAAAAATCTCGCAAAATCTCTTTTAAAATAATTTAAATAAACAACCTCTGTGAAGTTGGCACCCCATCTTTTAAAAAACTAAATTTTTTTTAGAGTTCTGAATGCACCCCGAAAAGTTCTAGAGTTCCTTACTAATTTTAAAAATAGTTCTGGCAAATTAAGCTAAAAAAACCATTTTTGAATCTTGGGGGTGCTAACTTCACAAAATGAAATGTCTAAATCAGCGATAACATTATAACTACTAAAAATAATTAATTTTGCCGTTAAGATTTCTTTTAGAACTCTTGAGGTGCTACACAGAACTCTCAACAAAACTGCCAAAACTAAAAGTTCTCGCGATTTTTCCTATGTCGGATCAAAAAATTTCTAAGTCTCTATAAATAAATAATTTTTTTCGGAATTCCGGTGATTTTATCAGAATTTTTTTTAAAGTTCTGGCAGTTCTGTTGAGAGTTCTGGGTAGCACTTCAAGAGTTCTAAAAGAAATCCTAATGGCAAAATTAATTATTTTTAGGAGTTATAATGTTATCGCTGATTTAGACATTTCATTTTGTGAAGTTAGCACCCCCAAGATTCAAAAATGGTTTTTTTAGCTTAATTTGCCAGAACTATTTTTAAAATTAGTAAGGAACTCTAGAACTTCTCGGGGTGCATTCAGAACTCTAAAAAAAATTTAGTTTTTTAAAAGATGGGGTGCCAACTTCACAGAGGTAAATAAACAATAACAAAAATATTTAAAGTATCAATCGACATTACTGAATATTTTTAAATAAAGTATTATTGTTAATCAATATATATTTAACTCTATTTAAATAATTATTCTAATTCTTAATGAGAAGATAAGATTTATATTTACTTTACTGCACTAAAAACCTTTTTAGTCTCTTTTACTATTAAATAAAATATTAAGAAATAATGTATTTGAAAAATTGCGAATACGAAAGAGCTAAACAATAGCGTGTATGTATTATTCAACGATAATGGCAACTGATGCAATGCAAAAATTATTATTTGATCGGTAGAGAATAAATAAATAAACTTAAACGTATATCCGACCAGAAGTGAAGGTATATCACGACGATATAATCAACGTAAATAAAAGTGCTGATTCGTGTTTAGACTAACATGTTTTTTTTTTTTTTTTTTTAATTAGATATTGAACGTATTCAGCTCAAAGAAATGATAATTATTTCAATGTCAATAACAAATTCGATACGATACCGATAATTAAAAATATTATCAGCATTTCTAGACAAAGTATTTTGACTTTATAAATCAACACTTTATCATTTAATCTCTGTGTCTTCATAAATATTGTTATCATCCTTATTCATATTATTTTAATTGTTTTGTCTTTTTCTCGTAAAACTACCATAAATATATGATTATATTATAAATTAAAACCACATTTATAAATTTCTATTCTTTATAACAGTACAGAGATATCCCGAAGTTATAATATTTTTACACGCGTTTATAAAATCGAAAGAAAATGTCTTCATGTATTTACATCTCGTACTTATATTTATAGTAGTTTTGCTACAAGCGAACGAGATGATAAAAGCGATATGAAGATTTTAATCTTCTTCTCTACGTTTCGCTTGAAAAACCGGCTTCTACATTGCGTGTATAACAAATGCAATGCAACGCACTTATCTACGATTATATCGTCATACTGAGAGTAGTCGCGCGGACGTTTAAGTGTGCGTGAGAAAAAGTATAGAAAGATTCGCGTGTACCGAATGATCCAGCATATTTCTCACGACCATGAATGATGAAGTTTGCAAGGTGATTAACGTGCATGAGGTGTTGCGTAAACACGAGCTGTATAAACGTGCCTTGATTAATTAAACTTACTCCGCAATCGATTCAAGTTTATTATCGACACGAGCACGAAGCTCTGATAATTACATCCAAATACAGAAACGAGAATGAAGTTTTACTGGGGCGATAATGTATAAATACAGTTTGGAAAAGAATTTCTTGAAATCTTTTAAGCTCAACACAATTTATATATAGTTAATAATATACAATTTATTTGAATAATAATATAATAATAATATGATGTAATAAATGTAGTTGGAATATGTAAAAATATTTTTGATTTATTCCATCTTAATTAAAAAATAATAAATGGATAAATAGCTAACTTTCTTCATAATTTTGTTAAAAAGAGAGAGAATGCTCAAGCAAAAGTAACAAATTAAAAGATATTTTTCATCATTGAGCAAATTCTAGACTAGAACACGAGACGGGCAGGATAGTTACGTGGCGCGTGTTTACTCAAAAGTTTAGACGCCCATTCTAACGGAGCATAAATCAGCTGTTGATTAAACGGAGACCGAGTTTCGCGTGTCGCCTCGGTTGAATCGAGCCGAAGTAGGCATTTGGCTTGTTTCCAGAAACCCTCCAATTCATCCTCTTCGGCGCGATCCACGATTCCCCGATGGCTCTCGATCGTGCATCACCGCGGACAACGAAACCTCGTCAACCTAGACTTCGGTATTTCCTGCAATTCTATTCTTATCTCTCGTCGCGTCGCAGACGATCGGAACGGAGTCGCTCGATTCAGGAATGAAAGGGTAAAGAACGAATACATATATATATGTATATATAACACAAACATATATAATAGCAAATTGGAAAAAATTTGACGTGAAATATCAAAGAACATTTAATGAGAATATTATTTATTAAATTACCATGTTCAAGATACACACATATTCCTGTAAATAATTTGATTTTATAATTATATTCAACATTCAAGCTTTTCTCTCTAATATATTTTTCCGGTGGTTCTAGACTATTTTAAAAGTTTATTAAAAAAACAACTTTGAAGAAAAGGAAAAATAATATTAAAAATAACATTTTTAATTTTACGAACCTCTAAAAATATATTCTTCTAAAAATATATTGCTACTTTCATTCTATTCTGGTCTCTGTTTTTGGATCAACATGCAATTTTTCAACGAAAAATGTTAGAAAGAACTCAAATATAATTCTTAAATTATCTTCCGGATTCTATTTTAAGATGCCAAAGTAACTTCTATATTTTTATTCCGTATTAAAACATTTTTTAGATTATTTCCAACACATTTAGAACTTTATAGAACTTTTTTGTTAGATTGTGACAAAACAGTCGCTTATTGAATTGAAACCGTTATAAACCTATTTTCACATCGCAAAATTTAACACAAAAAAAAGAAAGACAATAATCCACGTAATAAATCAAAATCAGGAGTACAAAAATCATAATAAATTTATAATCATACAAATTCATAATCATACAATCCTCTTATATTTTCATGATCTTTTGTTCAAATTTTAAGTAAATAAATAAGGGTAAAACGATACATTATTATATTATATCTCTAAAAGCACGACTGTCGATTCGTTTTTCTGGAAAATGCCGAGGACGAGATTTGCGCGTCGCGCGAACACAATATGCAAACTCGAAATCTGGAAAAGGTCAGCGCGACATAATACAGCACAACCAAGTATCGCGAATACTCTCACACGTATTACTACGGTTACTAGGTACTACGATGAGTAAACCCTTCTACTCCTCCGAGCGAAGTCGAATAGCGCGGTTGTGCCAGGAA
>NW_021849308.1:1876575-1882158 GCF_003651465.1 Formica exsecta | reverse complement strand
TGGGAAGTTTTGCGGCGACCACCTATATCACTGAATACGGAATAACCCCGAGGGTAAGATCCCCCCTTGAGTCTCCCGGAATTTCGAATTCCCCGAGGAAACCCCCGCTCAGCCGCGATCCGCCCTTCCCCTCCTGAATTCTCGCGAAAATTCATCTCGCTAAATATCGTATAAGGCAAGCGCCTTCTAGCATTAAGCAAGCATGGCTTCAATAAAAGCTTTCTCTCAAGAGATGTGCTATTAGGGCAGTTAATCTCTTAATTAAACAGAATCTATCTGAGCAATGCGGTAGAGATTAAAAAGTGTAAATATTAATACAATAATGGTTATGCGATAACAGAGATCTTTAAAAATCTGTTGAGATTTTGCTAAATCTGAATGTAATCATTTTTAATATAAAAGTTTGTAAGAATAATTATAGTTTACATAAATATGCCTCAATTATTAAATAATCAACTTATAAAAATTGTCAATTTTTATTTGCAAATTATATATTATCACATTTCTCACAAATAGTACAAATAACTATATAAAATACAAAACAATTGTAAAAATAAAAGACTCTTGTTGATAACCCGAAAGAGGTATGCGTCAGAATTTAATATCAAAATTCAATGCCGACGTGTGACGCAACCGATCACATTCTTCTTTCAAGAACAAGCGCGTTCATTACTCCTTACTCATTCCTTGCTTAGTTTAACGCACGTAAGTAGCTTGTGACGTAATTGCTAAAGCATGTATATAGCATATGGATGGTTAATGACGTAAATTTTTGAAAAAGGGAGAGAAGAAAAAGGAAAAAGGGAGAAAGAAAGGCAGAACTCTTTGTGTTCCAAGACATAAAATGTACCGAAACATTGTTCTCGCGAGAATCCACGATTATCGGTCGAATACATACACAGTGAGATCTGAAACACTTGCTAATAAACACGGCAGACCTTGAACGCAAAACGTTGTCTGGGTTAAACTCCAGATCCATTCGTAACACGGCGTGGAATAATGGAAGTCCCAAATACGGCGTGTGGTTACGGCGATCATGGGCGCAATATCGGCTTGATTACGTTAGAAATCAGAAACTGTGACTAAACTAAGCTCGATCTTCGAGAGGCGACGACGGCGGCGGGATTACCAATGACGCGAATTAATTCCACGGTCCAAGTTCGTTCGACGAAGTTCTCTCGCGTCTGCGAACGAGTCGTCCTCGCGCGTAATTACGCGGGGAGGAAATATAATTCCCATCACGTGAAAAAGGCGGCGTCTCTCGACTTCTGAGTTACGTTATTCGAGCGGACGGGAGCTTCAGGTATCTCTCGCCGCGGTATAACCTTTCGAGATGAAGATGGCAGTAACGTGCCCCGCTTGAAGATATCTCGCGAAGTAAGTTTGCCAGAGGTGAAGGGGGGGGGGGGCGAGAAACGAGAGGATGTGGTTCACCGAGGAATTGAAAAGTCCGCAAAAGAAAACCCGACCTTTTGTCCTTGAGAGATACGCTACTCGCGGGACAATGAAATGACTCGGTCATCCGTCCTAACTCCATCTTCATATTCCGGACACAATGCAACGTCCCAAAGCGGCTTTTTGCTCGAACCAGCAATTTTTCGATCTCTCTTTCTCTCTCTCTCTCTCTCTTCCCTTCCTCCTCTCTGTTTGTCTCTCAAAGTAAGGATTTCGAGCGAGAACTTATCGCGCGAAGTGCCTTTTCTCCTTTATTTTCCGCGAGATTTTCATTAACCGGAGAGCCCGACGATTTTCCGTGAAGCGACGAACTCGCGTTTCGCATTCGAGAGGCGAGAGGAAGCGAAGTGGTAGAGGGAGGGGGAAATCGATGATAATTAAAGTCGATAAGAAAGGAGTCGCGCGAGCGACGACGTCTCGCTTCCATCTCCGGAAGAAATATCGCGCGTTATAGTATGATATATTACACCGTATATATGTGTCGTGTATATTCGTTCCGTCGGCGATTCTGGATCACCGTTTTTCGAACGAGCGGGAAGCATATTCGCGCGCGTGCGCGCGCTCTTATCGTCGCAAAGCCGTTTGTATATAAAAGCTGCTTACACACGCGAAGGCTCCCACCATGCGAGCGTGGTCTTTACAAATGCTGAATCCTCGCGCACCCGAAGTCCTTCGCAAACGCGAGAACCTCGGCACGCTCAACCAAGAGAGTCCCCGCACATGCGAGATCCTTTGAAATACGAGTGTCTCGTACATGCGAGATTCTTACATGCGCGAACACACTTCCGGATGATCGTCTGCTTTAGGAATGCGACAAAACTATGTAACAAAGAGACGGCGATGTTTCTCGACGAAGCAACGCAATAACGTTAAAAACCCGTTATATCATTTCGCGTGTTAATCGAGGATTTTACGATCGCCGCGAGAAATCTAATCTCGCGTTCGCGTATCGTTAATATAGCTAACGGGATAAGATCCTCCCACACACACATTCACGATTCACAAATGTTCGGCGTGATATAGTCGGTGGAAATCTCGCGCGAATACAAGAGTTTTCTTTAATCTTCCCCATTATCGTAAATAGTACGATGACGCGCGCGCGAGCACATCGACGTATAACTTATCGTCCAACGCGGCCGGTGATTCGCTGATTACGACTTCCGTCGAGGGCCATTCACATCACATCTCGTGCGATGCGCGCACGAGAGGGAAAGAAAACTTTCGCAATCGTCTTGCAACAATTGCCGCGCAGGATTGCACATCGCGGTCCGAATTATTTTCGCTACTTCACATTTTGCATTTACGTGTTGTAAAATTCTGCGTCTTGCCTACAGTTTAATACAGGATCGTAAAGAATTAACTCTCTTTATCTGCATTTAAACATAAAAAAGTTCGAGGATAAAAGACGCGCAGGTGCTTGGATATTTCTATTCAAAATAAATGTTGTCACAGTGGTATTTTATAATTCAAAATTACTTTTCCGCCTTTTAAAGTTGTCTAAAACATTTCAAAATTGAAGCATCGTTCATTATATTTAATTAAATTTTTATCTAAAGACAATACATTATAAAGAATTATATTAATCCTAAATGAAACAATGAATTGTCATGAAAATTATAACGAGTGTCAAACGTTAAAACTTGACAATGTCTCGGATGACACATAGAAATATATATTATAAATCTATTAGAGTACGGGACTGTAAGAGGAACTACGGATTATTCACGGAAAATTATTTGGTTACCAGGATGATTCATGTTTCTCGTCTGTGACTCGTTTTAGGATTATATTCGGCGGCATTTCCGATGCAACTCGAAGTTCCGGGAAATGATGACGCAATGCATCGTATTTCCTCCTAATAAAGTACACAATAGGTATGATCAAAGGAAAGACCGGTAACTCATTTTTTTGTAGTTGGAATATATCGCAACGAAAAGCGCGAGGAGAGAAAAAAGTAAACAACCGATATGATAATATTTGACATCTGAGAAAACACATTCTTGTCTCTTTAATAAATTGTATGCGTGCGATATCGATATTATTATACCGCGAAACAGATTTATCATCTTTGTGTCGAAGAGTTTGAACAAGATAAGAACGGTGTGCATATATTGACTCCAAAAATAGGGATTGATTAATTTACATAATGTTATCATAATGATTTAGTATAACGCAGATGCGAGTTCAGTTTCGAATCGAACGCTGTAGAAACTTTTTGTTTTTATCTATTTTTTTTTTACGTATATTTTCTATATATTTTTTTACAATTTTGTTTATCCTTATATTTTCTATGTGATTTATTGCATCGACTTTGTAATCGTGCCATTGCAAATTTGCAATTAGTTACTTTTATAGATCCCATATATTGTATGTTCACATATAAATCAAAAATATATGTGTGTGTATGTGTTACAAGTCATACAAACAAAAATTTTATATTGCTTTGGATATATCGTTCTTTATCAATGTTTACTCTTTTTATTTACTTTAAATAAAAGAAACTACGTACACATCCGCGTAGATATAATAATTTCTATTATAATACGGGAAAAGATAAAACAAATATTTCCCGAAATAATTATAAATTCGATTATTTATTATATATTCAATTAATCAATAAAACAATATATTATATATAATTTTTTATATCATAGAGAGGCAATAATATTTATTAAAAATTCACTTTGAATTCTGTAAATTCTGAAAATTCGCGTGCAACAAAAAGTTTCTCACGAAAACAATTTTCAAACAAAGGAAGCGAACAGGAGTGCAGTAATAACGTGTCTCGTGCATAGTATCAAAATCGGAACTAAACAATGTCATTCCTCGAATATGACGAATTGAATATTTTTCTCGTATATATGTTTCAAAGAAACTAAATTTCCAAATGCGCAAGATTTTGCGCAAAACATATGTATTGTGTAATACGATTTCTCTTGGCGCGTATATTCGCGGCCACTATCTCGCTCAACCGTTTTCGAGAGACGCGTTCAAACACGCGACAAGCGGGCTCTTCGTGAAAGGATGATTCACGAGAGAGACGCATACACGCACAGAAGGACGTCGCACACATCGAAAGTATTCACACGAACGTACGTACGCAACTACGCACCGTATACATACATACATACACGCACGCAAGTCGCGTCCTGTCGCGAAACGCAAAAGACGCTTTGCATTGTCGAAAATGAAGAGTATTTTGAGACTCACCGCTCTCGATGTAGGGAACCAGCAACAGCAGCAGCAGGAAGAGAACGTATCCGCACGTGTCACTGATCATCGTAACACTATAATCCCTCGCTGCAGTCAGGACACGCCGCGCTGGCTACCTGGCGTCGATCGGCACCACCTTCGCGAGTATCCGCGAACACGTAAATACAAAACAAACGGCGTGACGCGACGTGGCGCGATCGCTAGCAACAGGATCGACGAGGGAACGACGAGGGAACGACGAGAGGACGCGCGTTATAAATCCTTAGCACTATTTTCTCTTTACACTTGTTTTTCTCCTTGCCTTCCAACACTGCACACACCACCGCGCACGATGTCTCGATCGCACGACGGAAAGGACGATGATGACGAAGAACGCGAATTGCTCCGCGCGTCACGCTCCGCTCGCTCGCGGGCGACGACGATGTGTAATCGACGTGGACGACGGAGGACACGGACGATCGGCTGCTGCGCTCGACACGACGGCCGCCACGGATGAATATGAACGCGGCGCGCGTCTCTTCTATCTCTCTCTCTCTCTCTCTTTCTCCCTTCTCCTCCTCCGCCTCTTCTCTCGTTCTCTTTCTTTCTCTCTCCGTCGTTTCCGGAGCACGACGAGGTTTACGCCATCATTTTCCCCGTCGAGATCACGCTAGCACGCGGACACTCGCACGACCACCGCCGATTAACACACACGCGCACTACCAACTTGTTCCGCCCCTCGTCGTCTCGCGACTAACTTCAGCTGGCTGGAGCTCGTTTGCTCGTTCGTTCCTTCACTGCTCGCTTTCACGGCGCTCCGTTCCGCGTCGACGACAATCCGTGAATTCGTCCTTCGCACGCGAACAGCTGACGGCCGTTGTTTGTTCCTTCACGCGCAGCGCGACGACGACGACGACGACGACGACGACGGCGACG
>NW_021849308.1:1863018-1876143 GCF_003651465.1 Formica exsecta | reverse complement strand
GGGGGGGGGGCGAGAAACGAGAGGATGTGGTTCACCGAGGAATTGAAAAGTCCGCAAAAGAAAACCCGACCTTTTGTCCTTGAGAGATACGCTACTCGCGGGACAATGAAATGACTCGGTCATCCGTCCTAACTCCATCTTCATATTCCGGACACAATGCAACGTCCCAAAGCGGCTTTTTGCTCGAACCAGCAATTTTTCGATCTCTCTTTCTCTCTCTCTCTCTCTCTTCCCTTCCTCCTCTCTGTTTGTCTCTCAAAGTAAGGATTTCGAGCGAGAACTTATCGCGCGAAGTGCCTTTTCTCCTTTATTTTCCGCGAGATTTTCATTAACCGGAGAGCCCGACGATTTTCCGTGAAGCGACGAACTCGCGTTTCGCATTCGAGAGGCGAGAGGAAGCGAAGTGGTAGAGGGAGGGGGAAATCGATGATAATTAAAGTCGATAAGAAAGGAGTCGCGCGAGCGACGACGTCTCGCTTCCATCTCCGGAAGAAATATCGCGCGTTATAGTATGATATATTACACCGTATATATGTGTCGTGTATATTCGTTCCGTCGGCGATTCTGGATCACCGTTTTTCGAAGCATATTCGCGCGCGTGCGCGCGCTCTTATCGTCGCAAAGCCGTTTGTATATAAAAGCTGCTTACACACGCGAAGGCTCCCACCATGCGAGCGTGGTCTTTACAAATGCTGAATCCTCGCGCACCCGAAGTCCTTCGCAAACGCGAGAACCTCGGCACGCTCAACCAAGAGAGTCCCGGCACATGCGAGATCCTTTGAAATACGAGTGCCTCGTACATGCGAGATTCTTACATGCGCGAACACACTTCCGGATGATCGTCTGCTTTAGGAATGCGACAAAACTATGTAACAAAGAGACGGCGATGTTTCTCGACGAAGCAACGCAATAACGTTAAAAACCCGTTATATCATTTCGCGTGTTAATCGAGGATTTTACGATCGCCGCGAGAAATCTAATCTCGCGTTCGCGTATCGTTAATATAGCTAACGGGATAAGATCCTCCCACACACATTCACGATTCACAAATGTTCGGCGTGATATAGTCGGTGGAAATCTCGCGCGAATACAAGAGTTTTCTTTAATCTTCCCCATTATCGTAAATAGTACGATGACGCGCGCGCGAGCACATCGACGTATAACTTATCGTCCAACGCGGCCGGTGATTCGCTGATTACGACTTCCGTCGAGGGCCATTCACATCACATCTCGTGCGATGCGCGCACGAGAGGGAAAGAAAACTTTCGCAATCGTCTTGCAACAATTGCCGCGCAGGATTGCACATCGCGGTCCGAATTATTTTCGCTACTTCACATTTTGCATTTACGTGTTGTAAAATTCTGCGTCTTGCCTACAGTTTAATACAGGATCGTAAAGAATTAACTCTCTTTATCTGCATTTAAACATAAAAAAGTTCGAGGATAAAAGACGCGCAGGTGCTTGGATATTTCTATTCAAAATAAATGTTGTCACAGTGGTATTTTATAATTCAAAATTACTTTTCCGCCTTTTAAAGTTGTCTAAAACATTTCAAAATTGAAGCATCGTTCATTATATTTAATTAAATTTTTATCTAAAGACAATACATTATAAAGAATTATATTAATCCTAAATGAAACAATGAATTGTCATGAAAATTATAACGAGTGTCAAACGTTAAAACTTGACAATGTCTCGGATGACACATAGAAATATATATTATAAATCTATTAGAGTACGGGACTGTAAGAGGAACTACGGATTATTCACGGAAAATTATTTGGTTACCAGGATGATTCATGTTTCTCGTCTGTGACTCGTTTTAGGATTATATTCGGCGGCATTTCCGATGCAACTCGAAGTTCCGGGAAATGATGACGCAATGCATCGTATTTCCTCCTAATAAAGTACACAATAGGTATGATCAAAGGAAAGACCGGTAACTCATTTTTTTGTAGTTGGAATATATCGCAACGAAAAGCGCGAGGAGAGAAAAAAGTAAACAACCGATATGATAATATTTGACATCTGAGAAAACACATTCTTGTCTCTTTAATAAATTGTATGCGTGCGATATCGATATTATTATACCGCGAAACAGATTTATCATCTTTGTGTCGAAGAGTTTGAACAAGATAAGAACGGTGTGCATATATTGACTCCAAAAATAGGGATTGATTAATTTACATAATGTTATCATAATGATTTAGTATAACGCAGATGCGAGTTCAGTTTCGAATCGAACGCTGTAGAAACTTTTTGTTTTTATCTATTTTTTTTTTACGTATATTTTCTATATATTTTTTTACAATTTTGTTTATCCTTATATTTTCTATGTGATTTATTGCATCGACTTTGTAATCGTGCCATTGCAAATTTGCAATTAGTTACTTTTATAGATCCCATATATTGTATGTTCACATATAAATCAAAAATATATGTGTGTGTATGTGTTACAAGTCATACAAACAAAAATTTTATATTGCTTTGGATATATCGTTCTTTATCAATGTTTACTCTTTTTATTTACTTTAAATAAAAGAAACTACGTACACATCCGCGTAGATATAATAATTTCTATTATAATACGGGAAAAGATAAAACAAATATTTCCCGAAATAATTATAAATTCGATTATTTATTATATATTCAATTAATCAATAAAACAATATATTATATATAATTTTTTATATCATATAGAGAGGCAATAATATTTATTAAAAATTCACTTTGAATTCTGTAAATTCTGAAAATTCGCGTGCAACAAAAAGTTTCTCACGAAAACAATTTTCAAACAAAGGAAGCGAACAGGAGTGCAGTAATAACGTGTCTCGTGCATAGTATCAAAATCGGAACTAAACAATGTCATTCCTCGAATATGACGAATTGAATATTTTTCTCGTATATATGTTTCAAAGAAACTAAATTTCCAAATGCGCAAGATTTTGCGCAAAACATATGTATTGTGTAATACGATTTCTCTTGGCGCGTATATTCGCGGCCACTATCTCGCTCAACCGTTTTCGAGAGACGCGTTCAAACACGCGACAAGCGGGCTCTTCGTGAAAGGATGATTCACGAGAGAGACGCATACACGCACAGAAGGACGTCGCACACATCGAAAGTATTCACACGAACGTACGTACGCAACTACGCACCGTATACATACATACATACACGCACGCAAGTCGCGTCCTGTCGCGAAACGCAAAAGACGCTTTGCATTGTCGAAAATGAAGAGTATTTTGAGACTCACCGCTCTCGATGTAGGGAACCAGCAACAGCAGCAGCAGGAAGAGAACGTATCCGCACGTGTCACTGATCATCGTAACACTATAATCCCTCGCTGCAGTCAGGACACGCCGCGCTGGCTACCTGGCGTCGATCGGCACCACCTTCGCGAGTATCCGCGAACACGTAAATACAAAACAAACGGCGTGACGCGACGTGGCGCGATCGCTAGCAACAGGATCGACGAGGGAACGACGAGGGAACGACGAGAGGACGCGCCAACGAAAAGCGCGAGGAGAGAAAAAAGTAAACAACCGATATGATAATATTTGACATCTGAGAAAACACATTCTTGTCTCTTTAATAAATTGTATGCGTGCGATATCGATATTATTATACCGCGAAACAGATTTATCATCTTTGTGTCGAAGAGTTTGAACAAGATAAGAACGGTGTGCATATATTGACTCCAAAAATAGGGATTGATTAATTTACATAATGTTATCATAATGATTTAGTATAACGCAGATGCGAGTTCAGTTTCGAATCGAACGCTGTAGAAACTTTTTGTTTTTATCTATTTTTTTTTTACGTATATTTTCTATATATTTTTTTACAATTTTGTTTATCCTTATATTTTCTATGTGATTTATTGCATCGACTTTGTAATCGTGCCATTGCAAATTTGCAATTAGTTACTTTTATAGATCCCATATATTGTATGTTCACATATAAATCAAAAATATATGTGTGTGTATGTGTTACAAGTCATACAAACAAAAATTTTATATTGCTTTGGATATATCGTTCTTTATCAATGTTTACTCTTTTTATTTACTTTAAATAAAAGAAACTACGTACACATCCGCGTAGATATAATAATTTCTATTATAATACGGGAAAAGATAAAACAAATATTTCCCGAAATAATTATAAATTCGATTATTTATTATATATTCAATTAATCAATAAAACAATATATTATATATAATTTTTTATATCATATAGAGAGGCAATAATATTTATTAAAAATTCACTTTGAATTCTGTAAATTCTGAAAATTCGCGTGCAACAAAAAGTTTCTCACGAAAACAATTTTCAAACAAAGGAAGCGAACAGGAGTGCAGTAATAACGTGTCTCCTGCATAGTATCAAAATCGGAACTAAACAATGTCATTCCTCGAATATGACGAATTGAATATTTTTCTCGTATATATGTTTCAAAGAAACTAAATTTCCAAATGCGCAAGATTTTGCGCAAAACATATGTATTGTGTAATACGATTTCTCTTGGCGCGTATATTCGCGGCCACTATCTCGCTCAACCGTTTTCGAGAGACGCGTTCAAACACGCGACAAGCGGGCTCTTCGTGAAAGGATGATTCACGAGAGAGACGCATACACGCACAGAAGGACGTCGCACACATCGAAAGTATTCACACGAACGTACGTACGCAACTACGCACCGTATACATACATACATACACGCACGCAAGTCGCGTCCTGTCGCGAAACGCAAAAGACGCTTTGCATTGTCGGAAATGAAGTGTATTTTGAGACTCACCGCTCTCGATGTAGGGAACCAGCAACAGCAGCAGCAGGAAGAGAACGTATCCGCACGTGTCACTGATCATCGTAACACTATAATCCCTCGCTGCAGTCAGGACACGCCGCGCTGGCTACCTGGCGTCGATCGGCACCACCTTCGCGAGTATCCGCGAACACGTAAATACAAAACAAACGGCGTGACGCGACGTGGCGCGATCGCTAGCAACAGGATCGACGAGGGAACGACGAGAGGACGCGCGTTATAAATCCTTAGCACTATTTTCTCTTTACACTTGTTTTTCTCCTTGCCTTCCAACACTGCACACACCACCGCGCACGATGTCTCGATCGCACGACGGAAAGGACGATGATGACGAAGAACGCGAATTGCTCCGCGCGTCACGCTCCGCTCGCTCGCGGGCGACGACGATGTGTAATCGACGTGGACGACGGAGGACACGGACGATCGGCTGCTGCGCTCGACACGACGGCCGCCACGGATGAATATGAACGCGGCGCGCGTCTCTTCTATCTCTCTCTCTCTTTCTCCCTTCTCCTCCTCCGCCTCTTCTCTCGTTCTCTTTCTTTCTCTCTCCGTCGTTTCCGGAGCACGACGAGGTTTACGCCATCATTTTCCCCGTCGAGATCACGCTAGCACGCGGACACTCGCACGACCACCGCCGATTAACACACACGCGCACTACCAACTTGTTCCGCCCCTCGTCGTCTCGCGACTAACTTCAGCTGGCTGGAGCTCGTTTGCTCGTTCGTTCCTTCACTGCTCGCTTTCACGGCGCTCCGTTCCGCGTCGACGACAATCCGTGAATTCGTCCTTCGCACGCGAACAGCTGACGGCCGTTGTTTGTTCCTTCACGCGCAGCGCGACGACGACGACGACGACGACGACGACGGCGACGGCGACGACCGCGACGACGACGACGACGACGACGACGGCGACGACGATAACGGCCACTCGATATTTAACAGACGCATCTCGCAGCGACAACAAAACACGCGCACACACACACAAACTGACGAGCGGGTGCGCGCACGCACGTATTACCCCACCGTTCGCCACCGATACACCAGTCCTGCCACCGCTGGGATCCTGCACTTCCCTACCTACTCACCTACGTATGTACCTTGCGACGTGCGTGCGCGATGCGAACTGCCTCACTGTCTCCGGGCGCCCGAGAAATCACACCGCCAGATGGCGACACGTACCGCTCGACGCGACCTCCATCGTGCCGTGTAACGGTGACGTCACGCGACATTGACGCGCACCGCGTCGCTACATTATGCGCAACAGCGTTCGATTTATTTACCCGAACGATATCCACTGTTTATATATTTGTATACAAGAATATGTTATGTGTCCCTCAATTTTTTTAATTACATATTTTATAAATTAATGTTCCAGAATTCTCCCTTCTAATACAACAAACGTCGAGATTACAATAGCTTCTGAAATATAAGCGATTAAATGTAAATACGATGCGATTATTACGTGCGTGGCATTATCTCTTGCTTTATTTTTAAAATGCAAAATGCTAATTCGAATTACATACATATACGATACGTTTGATACATTTTCCAAACTTGAAATGATATAAATACCATTAAAGCAACTGATGTGTATTAAAAAAAGATAAATAGTGTTATAATCTGACAAATATGATAAGAGAGAATATAATCTCGCATACACATGCAAATGTATGTCGCAAGTTGCATATTATATTCAAGTTTTTTGAAATATTTCGTGGAAATATTAATATTTACGAATTTTAAAAAATTATATTATACTGAAATGCGTACTGTTTTCATACGACAAATAAATATGTTTCAAAAATCAGAAATGTTTTATGAAAATATTGTTTGAGTCTCTTCATTTCTTTTGACGATAATTTCGTGCAGTGTATATATAATAATTAAAAAAGTATTTATATAAAATGTTTAATGTTAATTATTTCCATTTTTTATATATCAAAAAATTATGTAATTGCAATAAACAAAATTATAAATTAAATTAAATTGCTGCAACAATTGTAGCAACTTAATCTTATTTTTTTAATTCATCGTAGAAACAAAATATATAGATAATTAATAAAAAAATTAAATTGACATATTTTAATATTACATTTAATATAAAGATTTATAAACAATTTTATCAATAAACACACATGAACCCTTAATTAATTAATAATAAAATATAATTTATACACGTATAGACAAAATATGTCTAAGTGGTATGATATATGTATATAAATAGAATTGACATATTACACAATTTAAGAGTCAAATTTTTAAAACAACGTTTTTAACGCAGAAAATAAAAATACTTTATGCAAATCGAAATTTAACTTAATAAAATATGACTATTTCGTTGATAAATTAAAACTTATCTTTCTTTGATGTTGAAAATATCTTTTATCTCACGGTAGTTTTTAATAATGAAGGAAGGCGCTGGACGCTGACAGTTTTGGTTAAAAGGCAAAATTTCACTAATGGATGAGATATTTCGATATGGCAAAATAAAGAGATCGTACCGATTTCATTTTTTATCAGAGATGAGTAAAAACCCAGTATATGGAATGAAATCATATCAAACATTACTTATTGATATTATCCCATTCGCTCATTTTTTATTCAAGAGTACATCACGTTAACCTATAAAAAGTAACCTTTCTTAATCATGTTTAAAAATTAAACTAAACATCTAAAATACTAAAACTGCATATTATTCATATTATTCTTTCTCTCTTAGAAAACTAAAAACTCTCAAGAAATAAATTATTCGATGCAAATGTGGAACAATTTAATCTACATTATCGAAGCTGCATATTTAATTGGAAATAATTCCGCTGATAATTAATTTTTAACGAATGGAACCTAAGAAAATCGGATTAGATGAAAATGCGTCCGACTGTGAATTCGGATGAATCCGTAACAACAGATCGATCCGCAGATGTCATTCGATACACCGATCATCCATCACGACATCCTAAGGAACAAATATCTAGCAGAAAAAATGCACAAACGGAATACGAAGCGCATTTATTGCAAAATGCTGCCCATTCCTCAACATATAAATCTGGCAGTAAGCAATGTACATCCAGCTCTTTGCAAATCAACCTGAAAAATAACTCCATTTCCGCTTTTACATCGTTTCCGTTTTCAATTTTCCGTACTGCGGATATCGTTCTTTTTTTCGTTTTGTTAAAAAGTTGAAATAAATCCGAGTATGTAATATATTAAAAACGATATAATAATAATACGTCAAAAGAAATGAAAATAATAGGTTTAATGAGAGAGCAGAAATTAATTTAAATATAATTAAATTATTGAGAATTCTCTCTCTCTCTCGCGGTGTAACAGATATTTTTGCTTGTAATAAAATGATTTCTATTCATGATTATTATCATTTATGCAGTCCTTTATCGTTATCTGATCAGGATTAATTATTGTGTTTAATTTGCAGCGGCACCATTAGATCGGCACAACGCCGTTTATCGCGAACAGCGTGTCAATGACACAGTGGAAAATCGGGGCATCTCGAAAGAACCCGAGCAAAGAGAGCAGAAACATAAAGGTGTCGACACGTCTGATCTCGATTTGCCACATAGGTGTCGATCGTCCTGCATTAAGCATCTATGGTGCGTGAAATTGTGCCGTAGGAAGAAAGAATATTCCGAACGCATTCTGGAAGAGCCGACGAGACGGTTTCTTAGGCGAATGAAGGAGCGAAGCAAGTGCGAAAAACCAGACGACGTAGCGGTCATCGGTGTATCAGGCACTCTGCACCGAGAACCGATAAGCCGCCCGAGGAAATCCAAGAGAGGTCGTAAACAGGATGAAGCGGTGGAAGTTGCCGATAAGGATGTCTATGAGAAAATCAGGGAGGAGAGGAGAAGGGAGAGGAAGGAAAAGGAAAAGAGGGAGAGGAGAGAAAGACGTAGGTGGGAAGAGCGAATGCCGCATTTTATCGTGGACACGCACTTGGTAACGCGCGACGAGGACCTAGAAGTCCCCGAGGATGACGTCCCCGGGAAACCGCCTTTACCGCTCACCGACTTCACGAAGAGTTGCTGTTACTTGTGCGCCCAGAACACGCTGGCGATCGCAACCGCCAGTGCCAAACCAGAGCAGTCCGACAAGTCTGTTCAAGTTTCGGCTCATAAATTTCACGCGGAGACACCCCTGACGCTCGATAAGAGCTGCAGCCCGATACTGCTGTTGCGCACTATGCAGTCGTCCGTCAAAGTGAGGACGCGCGAGACCAGCACGCTCTGTCCCGGTACGAGCGTGGCACAGCGCAGAGAAACGGAGCCGAAGTCGAAAAAGCGCAAGAAGTTCAACGTGTTCTTGGGGTTGACGCGGACGAAGTGCCCGGCGGGACGGCACGCCTGCGAGACTGATAAACCTACGACCGTTAGACGCGACAATAACGCGGAGAAACGCGAGCCGAGAAACGAAAAGTGTTGCAGAGACAAGAATATTTGATACATGGGATATATCGAAATTTATTAATTGTGACGTTTAATTATTCGATGGGGAAGAAATAATTACGCATCATTATCTCTCAACTCTTGCGCGAGTAATCCTATTATTTTATATTATATTCAAATATTCAGGATTCTTGTGATTTTATCAAAATCTGTAATTATATTTATCGGACCTTCTCTCTACCTTCTCGTACAAGATTTAAAAATAAACTATTTATTTTACTTTTTTGATAAAACTATAAAAACTTACACGGTAAGGTATAATTTATGGATTGAAAGAGAGAGAAGAGAGAGAGAGAGAGAGAGAGAGCTAGTATGTATTACATAGACAACTCTTCGATACTACTTCATATTTTTGGGGGGCATTTGATAATTCATGATGTAGATCTTCTTTATTTTTAAACGGCATTTTACTGCGGCTCTCCCATAAACTTTACATAGAAATGCGCGGCCCTAACTTGAGTGTATATTTGAATTGCATGTTGCATACGAATAACTTCGATAACACACGTAATGCTACAGCTTGGCTTATATCTCTGTCAATAAATTATATCTTGCTGTGTAAGCTTAGTTCCATTTATACGCGCATACAACATAAACAAAAAATGTAATTTTTTAAACTATGCACAAGTTAAAAGAGTTAGTTAAAGCAGAGAGTCCTACGTACACATAATTCTTTCATCGAACATAAAATCTCATCCTTTCTGCTTTCCTCATTCTTTATTCTCCCGCCTTCAACCTTTCCTCGTCATGATTCTCGCAAAGTTTGATAGACGATAAGAAGTTCCCTTTTTATCTCACTCTTTATTAAAGATAGTAAAGTGCAGCGTTTTTCCTTAGAAGCCTTCAAATCTTTTAATTATATTGCTCCTTCATACCTCGTTCCATAAGGTTTGCGAGAAAGCAAAGATTCTCTTTATGGTTATTAAAAAAGAAGACAGTGTTGAGATTTCGAGCAAAAAATACAAGATTGTTACAATAATTTTTTAAAACCTTTCACAATAAAAGAAAAATAATTTGTCACATGTTTTATTTAATTAATTATTCATTTATTTAATAAATATTATTACAGTAAACATTCGAGTTAAAAATGCAGTCAAAAATTGAAGATAATGTTTGTTTCAATTTTCTCTTATATTGCAAACATAAAATTACACGATAGTTGTAAAAAATAGAATAACAACAGATATTTTTATACGAAATTAAAACAAATAATAGAATAAAGATACATATATATTTAACTGTAGCTTTTTTACTCGCGTGAAAAATGCAAAATAAAATTCTTTAACAAATATTTTTGCATGAAACGTGCAAAAATATTTTACGTGCAGATATAGCCATTTTTGCCCGCTTAGTATATATTAGTAAATTTTTAAATTTCACTCCAAGAATGCTCGAAACTTCAACAGAGTGAAGAAAATTAAATGCGAGGCATCAGGTACTCCATCTATATCAACGTCACATTTCCATATCGTTTTCATATTATTTTCACGTGTTCCTTACATAGCATTTCCTTGCGGCCATTTATGTCACTTCCGCGTCACTTACACGTGAATGTCACTTGAATACAATCTTATCTTACCACTGCAGGAAATGTGAAAAATCACGAGTAAACCCAGAGTTTATCTATTTTTCACACAACTTTCATAGATATTACATAAATCTGTAATCATCGTATTTTATATACGGTAAACATAATCTCTGTCTAAAAAGCGTATTGCAATTTGAAATGTCTATACATCTCTTGATTATTATTGGAACAGAATCTCTTATTCAGAACAAATAAGTAAGTTCTGAACTTATCTATTTTTCATGATCCTTGTGGACATAACAGAAATTTGTAGTAATCACATTTTATATTCAGCAAAGACAAATCAATTTGGAAGGAAGTTCTAGAAATCAGGAAGAAAGGTCGCTTTATATCGTACTGTTGCTTGAATATGATCTCATTTCTATCACTAAAAATTCAGAAAGTCGAGAATAAATCAGGGTATCTATTTTGCGCGAAACTCCAGCAAGTAGAACGCAAATATACAATTATTGTGTTTTATGTACAATAAACAGAATCAATCTCACAGAGACTTATCATAATAGAAAAAAGTCGCTTCACAAATCGTGTACGCTTGTAGATCGTTTACGCTGTAAATTGCGAGTATATAATTATACGAATAATCTTTCAACGGTATCCAATAATTATTTTTATTATTCTTATTATACACAAAATAATTTCAGACACACAGAATTCAGTACTTTTTCTCATTTTTTATCGGCAATACTTTTATAATTTTTATGTATACAGAAATATATATATAAAATGTATATAATTTAGTAACGTTACATTGCAAATACGTAAAAAAAAACAAATAAAAAAGGAACACTCGAATACTTCGCAATGGCCAACGGAAGGTCTTATTGCACTTCGCGATCGTCCGGCCGACAATCGACCAAGTAGTTCGAGTCTGTGCTGCGTCAGACCGTATCTGAGGACGATACAGTGGATCGAGTCGGCAAGCTAGAGTTCGCGTCATCCGACAACGGACCTCCGAACATCAAAGGCGCCGCGTAATACGGCAGTAGAGGATACTGGGTTGTCGGAAAGTACGTCGGTGGGAAAAGTCCCTGCCGTTGGGCGATTTTCAGCCGCGATGTCAGCTGCTTCTTCCATTTCGTGCGGCGATTCTGGAACCACGTCTTGATCTGCACCTCGGTAAGATTCAAACACTTGGACAACTCCATGCGCTTGCTCACGCTGAGATATTTATCGATCTGCGGAGATAAAAATATTCGTCTTATAAAGGAAATTTACGAGAATGATAACAAGATATTGTCACATATAAGAGAAAGGAAAAAAAGAAAAGACGCGGGAAGCGTGAAATATATACCTTAAATTCTGCCTCAAGTCTTTCCAATTGTTTCGCACTGTAAGCTTGACGCGGTTTTCGATCGATACCCGGTTTCCTCGACCTTCTACCGCTCGGTTTGGGTGCTACAAAAATCATTAATTTTTATATCGCTATTGTTAATTGTATCATATGATCAATAATATTGTAACTACGTAGTCATTGCTAATTACATGAGAGCCCCTTAAAATCCCTGACATTTTATGGCATTCTGGAGATTTATCGTCGCGATAATCAAAATTTAATATTCTAATCGCGCTTCTTAATTGCTTGGCTAACTTCGCCAGTCCGGACTCAATTACCACCTTCTTACGATTTCGAGGCATCACCCACCGAGAGTCCTATGTAGAATTACTGAACATATCTAAAACGTGTGGGACTGTTTGCGGAATGTGTGACATTCTATTGTCAACATCATCGAGACGAAGTGGCAACGAGCTACGCAAACAGTTTATGACGGAGAACGTTTGGATGCGATTATCATCGTAGTGCAAAGAAGTAATACACATTTCCTTTGACACGCAGATATGAGACATTATAACGTAATTAGTCGCACTAAAACAATACGGCGATTGTTAATCACGTCGGCAAATATCCGCGAGTAGTTTGCGCTAGAATACAAATATAAAAAGCACGAGAATAACATTTCAGAATAACAATAACAGCTACTTTGGTACTGAAATAATGTACCAAATTAAACAAATCTATGATTTTCTATTTATTCTTCTTTTTATCTAATGCTCTTTAAATGATAAAAATTTTATAAGAATATTATAAAGAGAAATCTTATTGTGTGTAAAACAATTATATAGAAAGAAAGAGAGAAAAAGAAAAAGAGGGAACAAAAAACAGAAAAAAACCAAAGAAAAAAAGAAAAAGAAAAATACTCAATTTTGTCAAAAAAAATAATTATTTATTATATATATTTAAATAATTATTTTTAT
>NW_021849308.1:1828948-1862373 GCF_003651465.1 Formica exsecta | reverse complement strand
TTTTATAATTTTTATGTATACAGAAATATATATATATAAAATGTATATAATTTAGTAACGTTACATTGCAAATACGAGAGTTTACAAAAGTGCAATGTTAAATTTTTAAAAAATTATTAATACTAACAGAGAGAGTGTTATTTTCTCTTTTCCCTCGTGGTATTGTTTGTTCGCGGAACTCTGAAAATAGCATTGGCTTGTCTGACGGGAACTCTCAAGATCGCGATGTTTCCACATAGAAATAGAAATTTTTTTGCTCTTTCCTCGTGTTTAATCACCAGTTAGCCGGGCGGCCCTTACATGACGAGTCAACAAATAGATGTCGCGTATTTGTACAAGACCTTTGCGTTTTTACTGAACCCTTCTAGCGTGCCTACGACTACGTAAAACGGCGCAGTTTTATCGGCTAAATTATTACATCAACGTGAAAATTGTGGATTTATCCCGGATAAAATAAGCTTACCGTATTCAATGTATACAAAAATTTTTTTTGTAGCACACATTTTTTATATCTATTTGAAATATGCCGACACATTTTATTTGTAACAATATGTTAACTATTGTGCAAATTCATAATCTTCGCAGTAGATCTTAAAGATTTAAAATCTTTCAATAGTTGTTTTTTCTGTTCAATACAAAACTCGATGTATGCTTTACAAATAATATTTAAAGAGCGCGTAGTTTTTTTAGCTACACGATGTAAAATACATGTTTATCTAACATTTTATTAGAAGATAACACGGTTTTTATATACGATAAAATTAATGAAGTTTATTTAGCAAATATCTCACAAAAGCCGCTTTATATTATTATATCAATATAAGATAGATATTTTTGATTATAAAATTAATAGGCGAATTGCACAAATAAAAAATGATTGCATTTCTTAGAAGAAAGAGACTGTTGGTGACCGGAAAGGAGAATACGTACGGCGACGAAGAAGAAGAACCGGCGGGACCAAGATTTACGAGTGTACAGAGACATTTAACACCTTCGCGAAAGATAGTTAGACCGACGGTGCTGATAAATGGGCTCCTAACAGTATGGCGGATAGTAGCCAGAAAGGAAGAAACAGCGATGGCGGATTTCAATCTTATCTCACAATCGTAAAATATCTAGGATTTTAGCTGAAGATTGACTCGTAATTTTATGACATTATGGTAACTCGTTTGCAAATTTTACACTGCAAATCTGCAATCCTATACATCTATTATCTGTAGTTTATACTTGTAGTACTATAGAGAGAGTGTCGGAATATATTCAAAGAAATTATATTTATTCGTATGGAATTTTCAAAACAATGATAGAGTATGAAAATTTCGCGTCAAAATAGAACCCAAGAAGACTGAAATATTACACGAGTCAAGTAATAGTTGATTTTTATGTGGCTAAGTATTTAATATTTTGCCGAAACGTGCCAAAAAAGCGGGGGGATACAACAACTGGGCCACTGATGTGTACCTCGCGTGTCGAAAAGCTGTTACCGTAGGCGCCTCGTATAATATCCAATATTCGTTGAAGCCGAGAAAGAGGGTGCCCACCTTACACCTCTCTCGGTATTGTTCGCGAAAATGGAATTACAGCGGTAAGTTATTACGAGTGGATAATAATTAGAGTCCTTTGTCGTCGCGATTCTCCTCGAGAACATTCGTGCCTCTCACGAACGCAAGAAAAAATATATCTGGCACCATAACAATTTTCTTTGCGCGTATAAAATATTTGTTGAATACTTTTGTAGAGAGACAGAGCTGGACAATACCTGAATGTTTTCAACGTCGGATAAATCAAAGATACCTTTGATGCAATATTATTTTTCAATGACAAATTAAATTACTCTATCTTTCTTTCTTTTTTTTTCTGTTTCTAGAGATGAAACTTTATCCGATAAAAATTGCGATCTCTGATATGATTTAATAATAAACTAAATTTACTCTAAGATTCTAAACTTACCTTGTAAGCCAAACAGTTGTCCAGGTTTTGTTTGAGCAAACCAACTACTGTACAATAATGAGGCTGATGCAAGTGACGTCGCGGAATATGCCGAAGAGTCAGTTAAAGCGCCGTCAGGATACGAGAATCCCGTGTGAGTGTATAAACCTCCTTCTAGATCTATTAAATCGTATAAAATTTGTTCTTAAAAGAACATTTTAAAACAATATATATACTTAAAACAATATAATTCTTTAAATAACTCCATAGAAAAATAAGTTTTAAATTTGGAGAAATTATATTATATTTTATCATATTTTTTTCATTCAACTTTGGATAAAATTTTAAATATAAAATTAAATAGATACTGTATAAAAATATTACTATATATTTAATTTTTATGTTATTAAATATTTAATAATTGCCAAAAACAGAGAGATACAACTGGATTACTGATGTGTCTCGCATGTATCAAAAATTGATATAACTAATATAATATATATTTTTCTTTTTCTTATCTTTTTGTGTGTACACGTATAAAAATTTTACTGAACAATAAAATACTTAGAGTATTTATGACATACCAGGACGTGTGGCTGGTATCGCTGTTGGTCTAACAAAATGTCCCTCAATCCTATCGTCCATTTCTTCCTGATCCTCTTCTTTATCACCAGAACTATCTATTCTCGAAGTTTGATCTCTCTTCTCATTTCTTCCAAGGATGTTGTCAATCGTGAAAGCACTAGACGCGGCAATCGGGGATAAATTTCTTCTTTCGGTCTGTTGTTTTTGAAACTCCCTGTAACCCTCGCAACTGGAATCTGATACATACTCGATAGATTCCCGATTGACATTCGGCGATCTGTCGCCTTGCTCATTACCATTTGAATAGGCTTCATTCTCATTCGAAAGCGAGCGCGTCCGACGAAGATCATAAACGTCATTGTTCATTTTCTCGCGGTTCTGACAGAGTTCCATTCTGTGATAAATCATCGATCTCGGCTACAATTTCGACCAAGTTCGATGAGCTTGATGTTACTCGTTAATATCTTCCAGTAATTCTAATCCAAATTTGCCCACTTCACATTTGATATCGGGTTATTGAAACAATGCTTTTTTCACGTTTTTTTTTTTTCTTTTTTTAAATATTCCACAATTATTTTCATGAATTATTTATTGACACAGATTTGAGACTCGATTGCTTTGCACCTGCCATGTTTATCTTTATTCGATGCCGCACGGTAAGATTAGCAGAAACAATTTTATATTTTTTAATCAGTAAAATATATATTTATTTTGTATTTTTGATAACAAAAAATATCTATTTGCGTTCTATCTAATATCTATTATTAATTAACCGCTGACAATTTAGCACGCGTTATCCTTCCGATCAATCACACCTGATCTCGTACTAATCTCCCTCCGAACCGTCCGAAAGCAAGTACTTCCGAAAGTATGACAAGTGGCACGTGTCTGTGGTCCAGAGAAGAACCTCCCAGCATCCCCTCCAGTTTCCTACAGGAAGGTCATCCCGTGAGGCTGGAAGAATATCTCGCACATCGGGATCTCCCCACTTACTGTATCTCGGAGTAGGGATCGCAGAATCTCGGCAGTTTATGGTTGATTTCCTATTTTAGAACCTTTATTATAGCTGTCAAATTTCATCGTAATATTTATAATAGTATGTCTATCTTTTCATCGGCGGTTAAATACATGATTCACAAAATTTGGCAATAGAATTTAGCATATAATGTTATCATTGTCGTATGATGTACATAAATATATCAAGCATTAAATACAAATACAAGTATATAAAAATATGTGTAAAATATTTAAAATTTCACATTTTAATTTGTATTATCGCATCTATTGATGATCGTTATTAAGGGTATCGGTAACGCTTATTGATTTTATTAGAAAATTTTTTTATATAATTATGTATTTTATTTATACAACTTCATGTAAACTTTATCATTTATTTTGACATAATTTATTGTACATATTATATTGCTATTTTTATCGAGATATCGTGTTTGCTATCAGTACCATCAATACAGTACAACTTTGCAAATTCATAGGTATGTTTCTTATATTCCCATTTTATCGAGATATTCACGTGTTTTATGGTTCTTTCTAAAAAAGTGCTCGAGTTCGACGATTTGGCTTGCGCACTAGCGAGTTTCTCAAGCGAGAAAGGGCTCAAAGGGGTTCAAAGGGTGAATCTCGGATTGGTCCTAAACGCGCATGCTGCTCGCGCAGTGGCCGCCTTCTTTGACCCCTCTATCTCGAAGCTTTATACCAGTAAAACGATGGTCGTTCTGTTCTCTCTTTCCCGTTCACGCTTTAGCAATGGATAAACGCTTCTGCCACGCGAAGAACATCATGAAAAAGTACCGCAAAACACTTCTTCACGCGTTTAGCGAACTACGCGCAGTGGTTCTCACTATACTACAGAAAATACGCGTTTCATTATATCTAGACATCAGATTTTATTTCGTTGACATAATGTTGCAATTCATATCAGTGGCAATACGTTAATGGTTACAAATTACGTTTGCGCGAAAATTCAAATCGATTTAACACAATATTTATTCGAAAGATTTACAATTTAATTTGTAAAAAAGGACAAATTTTTTCGATAAGAGACAGATATTCAATATTTTTGAGAAATGTAATAAAATAAAAATAAAAACGTCATTTTGCAATGATTGGAGACTTTCACCTTTCCGTGTCGATGATAGCTCTTATCGAACCATATCGTGTTATTTCTGTTTACGATCACGGTATGGCGGCCATTTTCTCGAATGCTGCGTCCATTAGTCTCCGGACTACCCGTGCCAATCTCAATGTTCATCCTCGCACACCGTAAATCCACTCGCTTCTGCGGCTAAAAGGACCAATGGCGATTGTGAGCCCTTTCTATAACTCGGTTCCTCGTCATCGATCCTCACCCCGATCCACGTCTGAGTTATTTCGTCTTTGTGGAAGAACATATATCAAATATATACCTTTTTGTATACATTAGACACTTCAGCATGCATTGTCGTATTCTGGAAACGCAGTCATTATTAACCTTTTCGCATAGACTTGGGTAACATAACTATTATATTGAAGAAAATAATTTTAGAAATTTTACACACATAAACAAATGTAAAATACACAATAATATAATAATTTAACAATTTGTAATGGTTGAAAGTGTGCCATTATCTAAAAGCATTATATATTTCTATTTTACACGCAGAAAAAAAATTAAACTAATTAAAAAACAGAAACAATATGCACTTTAAAATTACGCAAACGTTCTATATAAATTTAGATAAAAATCTGTACGTAGTATATGTCTGTATGTAGACAAAACATGCATAATTTTTTTAAATTTTTTAAATCGATTAAATTGTCAAATCGATGTTCTAACTCTCGGCGTGGCTCGCGAGCTTGTTATTTTTACACATTTAGACGCAAATTTACGCTTGCTCGTCTCGTGTCGCACATGCATTTTTGCGTGCTGATTATACGCGGGGTTAAACATTTTACACGTACTTGCGACCGTGACAAATATTGAATCTTAAATACAGTGAAATGCGCTTAAGGCGCGTTGTTAGGTGCGAAGAGAGGAAGTAACGATATGGTCAACGCGCACATTAATTTACGACCGAGGACCTTACTTCCTGGAAGCTAGCGTGAACGCTTAAACATTACTCCTACATTTTCTACAATAGCTATGTGTCTCTTCCTGAAAATGATCTAAATCGTAAATTTGAATTCTCAAGAAATAAAATTGTAAGAAAGGGAAATTGCTTTTAATTAATATGTGATTTTTGATTGGCTGCTCTCGATTTGTTTGATACATTAGCGTAGAAATAACACGCGATTATATTTGCGATTCGCGTTATACACGATTCACCATTCGTAATGTTTTCATGGTAGCTACCATTCGTAAATGTTTCGAATAAACGATCCATTTGCTCGCTGCGAAGTTTACTCTCACGTTTGATGCACGCTGCGCCGGATAATTGAAACGATCAATCAAGCACCTGAGAAAAGGAGGGTGAATTCACGCGTGCACAAACTGCGCCACAGGTCGCGTTCACGCAAAAGGGGAAGTGCGCGATCACACCTCGACTGCGGGCGGTTAAAACCGCATCTTCGTCTGCGTCATACTGAAAATAATATTTCACAGGAACGTTTCTAAAGTGTGCGTATCACAAATATCAAACTTGAAGCATGAAAAGAATTTTAAACACATTTTTAAGATCAAATTTATTTATCAGTTTTCTTTCTTGTTTTTTTTTCCACGAATATTATTAATTATAAGATTTATAAAATAAATAATTTTTTTTTTTTAATATATTTTAGTTTTTCTATAATCATACTTCTTATTTCAGTAAATTATAAATAAATAATTTTTGTATGTACTTTTACCTGATTTTGCGACCACGATATCATTAATAATCGCGTGAGAAACGTTTATTTCAGTCGGTAGGACGAGACGCAAAGATTCTTTCGAAACTGCGCGATTAATTTTCAGTAAGCTCGGCGTATAACTGGCCGCTTTTGGTGTGTGTACAGATATAGCCACTCCCGCGAGATATTAGACAGGTGAGCGCGTTCCCAGGGGAACAAAGGCCCCATTACCCTGTCTTACCACCTCGACCCAGGCGGACGTTCCGCCAGACCCTTCGCTCTTGAAACATTCATAAGAGCGTTGTAAGTGGTTTTTAATAAACGTATTTAATCATGAGTGTCGGATTACGCGTAAATCGGTGGGCGCTATCACTAATCGGGGGGATTAGTCATGAATCTAAACAGATGTTGGAACAACCCCCGCTTTTAGCAGGTATGCGGGTGTTTTTTTCTTTCGAGTTTGATACCGGTAAGTTAGATCTTTTTTACGTATCTTTATATTTTTGATTAATCAATTTATTAAATATCATTCGTTAATTATTTGAATATTAAAAATCTGGAAAATTATTTTAATTAGACTTATATGCGCACAATATTTTTTTCATATGCTTAAAACTGTAAATAAAACTAATAGCAAGTCTAAGCAACGTTACGGTTAAAGCAATTATTCCTAGCAGACGAGAGAATTATTACACGAGCGTGTCGTCTTCTCGTCAGTCACAGTTGTCTTCGTGTTTCAACAGCAACTCTCGTGGCACAGCAAAAATGCCACTGAAAATTTTGTCAGAATGCCGTGAAAAACGTTTGTTACGAATTTACACGATTATATATTTTTTCGTAATCTGTTTCTTTTCAGGAATGCTTCGACGACGGCAACGAATTCTGTATCAATCAAGATGATATACTTTCCGTGGATCTTTTACCTGGATCGTTTCTATTTAGTGATCAATATCAAAATAATGTTTCCAAGACAGTGGCAAATGAAACTGTGGACGGATCTTTCGATAGAGCATTAAACCAAATGGGCTATCATAGGTAAGAATTAAATAACTCAAAAAGTTAATAAAACTGAAAAGTGTTTAATTAACTATTTTTAATTAATTGATATATATAAAATTAGGGCGAGAATGAATGAGTATCTTTGTCACGGTTATATGGCGGAAGAAATCTTGAAGGAAGTGAGCACTCCTAGAGTGAAACGACGTCCCCAATCTCTGCCACCTGAGAACTTACATAATTTTTTAGACAATGTTACGATTCACGATAAACTTTTGGCGGATGAAGGAAGCTCGAAGTATAAAAATTGGCTTCAAAAGTAAGCACACTAAGGAATTTTTAAATTCTTTATAATCTCAACCACATATTTAGTCATTAATCATATTTATAGTTTTGAATAATTTTACATAACACACGGTAAACTTACTAAATATATTTTAGACTCAAAAAATATTATATCTCATTACTTTTCACGAAATTATGATTCATTTCTTTTTAACAAATTTTAAACTTTCTAATATAAAAAAATTAAATTTTTATTAAACTCTCGAATTAAAAACTTACATATATATATTATAATTTAATTTAAAATACTTTAAAAATATATTAACTATATAATGCATTATTAATGCATCTTGGCTGTGAAAAACTATATTCATTTACATTAATCTTTTGTTATATTCTACAAAATACTAGTACTAATACAGTACGTAATATAAAAAGAAAAAAATATCTAAATTTGACTTATTTATAATAGAACGACAACGCTAGATGATGTCTATCGACATTATGCACCCCACAAAAAAATAAAAAAGAAACAGGATGTCCGGGAAGATGACATTGATGAGTTCGATGGTGAGGTGACGGGGTACGCGATGCAAGCACCTCTGCCATCTGGAAAAGTGGGTTTCTACAGACCACCTCATGAAGGTAGATTTCAGAAGTTATTTCACAAATGTGTTACGCGATATACGAACGATTTGATATTTATATATTTCATGAATAGGTGACAGGTCGTCTTCATCGTCGGAACATTCTTTTCATTATGGACCCTCATTCGGTCACCATCATAGCGACTTTGGACACCATAGCGAACATTTCTTCCCATCTATCCACGAGGAATATTATTACGGACCGCATGAGCAGCACGAAGAAGATGATCATAAGTCCTATTCTAAGGGAAAGGAGCTTTCGATCAAGGATTTCTTCGAAATCGCGCTCACCGCGCTTGCATTCTTAGCATTCGGCCTGTTTATCATTCAGCTGTGTATGAATGCTGCGGTACTAAAACTATCTTGTTTAAAAATATTTGTTAATTATTTTAAAAGTATGTTTTTGTTCCAATGAAAATATTTGATACAGAAGAGATGTACACATAATTTTTTGATGATACATTTTGACGAAAAAAAATGTTTCTTACATTATAGAACAATAATGGCATGATGACGATGATGACTAGGCAACGTTTCAAGAGAAACGCACTTCCTCTTTCCTTATCTTCCGTTAATAACGAAGACTTGAATGATCTGTCTTATCGCATTCTAAGATCCATCGAAGCAGTTATGATCGCCGAAGAAGACTCTGGTAATTGTCTGCGTAGGATATTGTGCGAAGAGAATCAATATTCCAAGGAAATCAACGACGGACGTAGAATTTGGGTTCCCGTTTGGAGGTAATAAAGTGTGTAGGAACAAAATTTGATTTAGAAAATTTACCGTCGAAACTCGTAAATTGATCAACGCAATATCAATGGTCGGCGAAGTGTTTGAAGTTGTTTCTCGAAATCGGTAATGTTGAGATTCTTCTTTCCAGCTTGGGCATGAGCTGGGTATCGGGCAGAGTGCTGCACAGAACTCCATGGTCGGCAATGTTGGATTCTGTGAAAGCATCCATTCTGGGCTTGGGCGGAATTGACTGTGCCTCTTTCTACTCAGGATGTGATCTCGAGAAAGAAAGGATTAAAAGACGTCGCAAGAGAAGGAAATAAAACTAAAGAATACTTTGCAAAACTTTACAAGACTAAAAGTAAAATAAATTAAACAAAAGCATGTTATGAGGGATCTTGCACTCTATATTTATAAATAATTGTAATAACGAATTTATAAGAGAAATCTATGTGTGTCTCTCTTATAATAATATATCTATATATATCTATATATATTATAATTATATAATATAGTATTTCATCATTGTTTATCATCGATGTCGTCTTGAACAATAGATGAATCACTAGAATTATGTGGAATGCGTCGAAGTGTTGCATACATGGATCCACTAGGACATACATGGAAAACGTTTCTATCACCTCTATCTTTCAATGGGTGACAATTTGTCAAAATTGGCATTCTATGTTCGTCGTATAGTGTGCGAAACTCCGCGATCTCGAAAAAAAATCGATTTTATTATAAGATGAACTATTAGCAATAATTATATGGCGATTTTATTTTATTTAATCATTAATTGTCAATTCTGGTGCAACTTACTTGCTCGATGGATATTCCTAATGGTTCTCTGTTTATTAGCCAAAGTATGCTATTTTTGATATTTGTCATTGTTATAGAGCCCCAATACACGAAGTAATCATGTTGAAAGCATCGCATAATATTTGTTATGGGAAAAGGCACTAAACGAACGGAAGAGTGAGCCGTCTGGATAAAGGGTAATGCTTTCACGATATCATCCAAAAGTGGATTAGGAGATACCTGAAGCTGTATATATAATATTATTCCTTTGCCTTCCAAAAAATATATACATATCATTTTTTAAATATTTGAACAGACATGTTTGTGTTCCAATTCTGAAGTAGCACGTTTTAAAATATATTAAGAACAAAAGAAATAAAAAAAGATACGCACAGAAAATAGGTTAATGTAGAGGCATTATATATAATTGAATAATAATTTTTTCACAAATAAAAATCTTTTTTTTAATACCTGAAATAAATATACTAGAATAGTAATTCCACCATTTTGACGAAGAGCTGCTACTTGAGTCTCGTAATCACTTTTATAATGCACCGCGTGCAATTCCATTGGCATGCTGCATTGATAAATGCATTTAAATAAAGCAAATAAACGAGTAATCTATGAAATAACAGTAAAAGTAAAACCTTCCACCGTCGACATAATGTTCGCTACCGTTCATATCGGTTTTACCCCAATGGAAATGGAGCTGCGAAAAAATATAATTACCGACGAATGGGCCATCACACAAATACGGCTCTTCTGCATGCCATGTTGCACTAAGAATCACTATTAGCAATAAACATAATTAATTATTTTTTTAGAAATAATTTTATGCATATACAAATCCGACTTTTAACCTAACCAGTGTAGCCGCTGTTCGTGAGTTTCATTTTCTTTGGCATGACATTGTAATTGAGCCATTGTACAGGATTCAATTTCACGACTTTCATATAACTGATATTCAAATTAATTGGTGATTCCAATTTGCCATCAGTTTTAGCTAATTGTTGTATGAATCTAACCGTTTCGTTACTATGCTCATCAGTATCTAAAAAATTGCAGAAAAAGATATTTAATAATAAAAATATTTTCATCGTATAAAAGAAATGCCATTTCAATTTATACATGTCACACCTGTTGAAGAACTCATGCCAATATATTATATTGCCGTATATATTATTAATTGATAACTCTTTATGCAGTCTAGAGCCTTAAATTGATCGCACGCGCGACTTTGCTCATACTTCAATTCAAATATCATCAATATCAAACATCATTAATAATGAATTATTTTTTATATATTCTTAAAACGAAATAAGAATATATTTTTATACAGAAAAAAGAAAAACAACGCAATGTTTTGTAGTCGAGAATAATGTGTACCAAAAATAAGATTTCGTTCAGGTTCTCACACACGCATTAAAGGGAAGAAGATACTTAACATCATATATAAAATATCTCGTGCTCTTAAAAATGGACTTTGCGCGGACAATCGGTAAATCTGACAAGCGTCAAACCTGGAAGAAAACTCGTCAGCCACTTGTAACGACCAGGGATAACCTCCTCTCCGGGGATACAGTATTTTCAGAAGATCATCGTTTTGTAAATTGGCGAAAGTGGCTCGCCGATCGAAAGAAGCAGAATCGACGCATCGAGGCTATTACCGGTCGCTCGCAAGCCGATCAGCTGCAAAGTTCCTCGGAGAGATTTCGCGCATTCGTGGAGATGAAAAATTTGATGGAGCACGCGGCCATACCGGTACCCGTAATCGGCGATAAATATCGCGGTGGACCGGAATTTTGGCGAACGCCCGAATTCCTGCCAGATCACGCTTGCCACTTGCCTAAAATAGCTTTAACTCCAACTAGGAAAGACTTGAATCTTCCTCCGGACTTAATGCACGTTGAATTACCGGACTTGATAGCGAAGGAACGGGATCTTGTCGCGTTGAAAACCAAAGAGGAATCCTGGAAACGTAGCGAGTATCTAAAGACGCGTAAAGTCGAACTGGCTGAAGAAATCGCATTGCTGTTGCCGAAGGAACCGGAAACAGCACAGTTGGTCGTTCAAGGACGCGCCTTTCAAAGAAAGAAACCGCTGCTACGAATTCCGCCGATAACCATCACGGAACCCGATGATGAGGAAGAGTCATGCGAAGATCAGGCGGTAATCCTGAAGATCCAAGATCGAGAATTTATTTGGCAAAGATGTCTCTTCGAGCCGGAGGACACCGATCCCATCACGTGGTCTCTAACTTTTACGAGTGAGGTTGATGAGCTCGTTGAAAAGGAGATCATCCTCGAGAACAAAGGACACCGTGTTATCGTGTATTATTGGCGAGATTGGCCAACTTTACGGTCAAGCAACGTATCCGTCGAGAGACGCGGAAGTCCATTCTTCTTCAACAAGACGAAAGGTCTCGTACTTCCAGGACAAATCGTGAAGATCAAGATATGGTATCGATCTAGAACTCGAGCAATCTTCACTGAGTCCTGGCGATTCATCACAGAACCGAGATTGAGTCCCTCGACGTTCGTATTTCGCTTGTGGGGCTGTACAATCGATAGTCGGAGCTCAGAAATGACCGATCATCGAGCGATCGACGAACATTTGGATCGTCGTATTCGCGACTCGACGATACGCTCGATCGTTGAGGAAATCATGACCAACGTGGAGACTAGCAAATCACCGGAGCCGGCATATAAGCCGTTACTCTCGCAAGGCGACCTATTCACCTCTCTAAATCCCTATTATTACTATCATCCGAGTATCGTGATGCAATTGCAGAAAATGTATTGCGACGTTACCGATGAAAATTTATCACCCTGGAACTTATCGCTCGACACTCTGCGAGATATCCTTTTACAAATAGAGGATGCGAATTACAAACGCGACATGCTGACCCGGTTCAATGACCTTTGCAAACAAAGTCTCAGACCCAATTTGACTGAATTTGACTTCGCTCGTAAAAATAAATATGACACTGTGTATAATATTTTATGTGCTTTCGCGAATTGTTTTGAAGATGAAAGTGAACTCGTGAAGAAAAACAGTTTGATACGAAAAGATTCTGCAACAAAAATAGATCAACAAGAATCAACGCTTTTATTGCAAAGATCCAATAAAAGCTTCCAAGAAATATATAGAGAAAACTCAATCGATCAAACACAGACGTTAATGCAGGAAGGAAAGGAAAAGAATTACTATTTATTAAATCTACAGCTTTACAGAGAAGTTTTTTTCATTCGTATATATAAAGCTCTGGAAGAGACAATAGAACGAGTTTGCGCCAGTATCGATTCTTTTAATAGGCTTAATAAGTTGAAGAAGCATAAAATATAATGCAGATGAGTATACTAATTTTCACAGCGATACAGATAATATAAATTAATAAATTTTATAAATATAAAACGTATTAAATGTTTAATGTTGTTTATAATGATTTAATAGATCACTGCATTTTACATAAGCTATATGAAAATTTAAAGGTTTTTCAACTAGTTTGTTATATAAAGTTATAAATATATTATAAAATGTTATATATAAAGATATAAAAACTATAAAAACTTGAAGTAATTTATTAAATTTAAGGCAAGATCTAAATTTTTATTAAGAGATAGCCAGAAATATTTGTCGTCCTCGTAAAAGTTGAACATCCCTCCAATTCGATTTTATAAATTTATCTTTCTTATCCCGCAGTTTTCGAAATTCATTAAGCTGTAAAATTTATTGTTATATTTTTATATATGTATGTCTATTGTTATATTTAAAAAAAAAACTTTTAGTGTATTCTACAAATATTGAATATTAGTTCAAAATTAATAACGATAACCATAATTATTTTACAAAACTTAGATAAATATTTATGGCCTTATATTTTGCATAACTTGCTTGGCATGATTGTATAGGAATAATGACTGGAAATACGATCCACGTAGCGCATTTCCAATTAGCACCTGTATTGTAGGATCCCAAGTAAGTATAATAATTTGGACAATTTGTTGCTATTCTCATCCAAGATAAAGAATCTAAAAATTACGAAAGTATCATCAGGTTTAAAATAACATAATAATAATACCATACACGATAAAGCTTTCTATTCTTCGAATATTAACTTGATGGAATTTTTATTTCTGAGCCAGCATTCTGAACATATTGCAAATTTTCGGAGATTTTATCAAACCTGACGTTATTCCATTGACAAGATCCCGGTTGGACCTGTAAGACGAATTCATTAATAATGTATGAAACATAAAAGATATAGTTATGTATTAATAATTATACCAAAAATAAATAGGCCAACACGCAAAGACCATCTCGGTGTCTTAAACATTCTTCAAAAGTGAGATATTTTCGGTTCCAATGCACTATGTGGCTTTCCATGGAAAACCTACATTTATTTAAATGTAAGATTTTCACCAATTTTTACATGCGATTATTAATCACGGTTGATATTACGTTCTTACCAAGTACCATTGATCGTGTGCTCAGCGCCCCTACAATCGTCCTCTCCCCAGTGAAAGTGTGCGTTATAAAACTCGTATTCGTCGTTTACGAGCGGACCACCAAACACCGTCGATGGGATCCTATCACCATTCAAAAAAATCTTCACTGATAAGAAAGGAATTTGATATTCAATTGCGTTTCACAAGCAAACCACAATAACATTATATACACGTAAAACAAATTAAGTAACCTGTTGAGCCGTCATTAAATAAGGTTGCATTCCCATCTTTTAACCAGTGGCCATTTAATATTAACGGTGGAAATCTCTTAGGTCGTACAATTTCGTCAATTAAATCAATCGGTGCTTGACCACTTTTTTGTACATCTTAAAAACAGATATTAATATAAAACGTATAATTTAAAAATTATGAAGTACAGTCCGCATAACCCTGACCTCTTGTCATCATTATTTTCTATATTTCTTCACTTACCTGTAGTTGTTGTATAACTCGCCATTTTTGTATTAATTAAGAATCATTTAGCGCAATATATGACTACAAATTTTTTATATATAGAATACAGTTGGGTTTTAAAATTATGTCATTATGTTACATTTCATAATTTAACATCTTTGAAATTAGCTAATTTATACAATTATGCTGCGATGATGATTGGTTATCTTGACGCTGCATTACTTCATATCAATAAAAGTCTGTCATGGCTGAGCGATGCATTTGACAATCGCAATTTAAATATTAAATGTGTATGTAATTTTAATTTAATTGATATAATTTAATTTAAAATAAATTTTAAAAAACGGAGAACTAGATTAATATGTATAAGTAATTACCTACACACGCAGAAAATAAATGGCGCACGTTTATAGTGTTTTAGTCAGTTATAGAATCTCGAAATCTTAGCAAAAAGAAAAATATTTTATATATACATATAACGGTTGCATTATTTTTGTACCCATATTTTTATTTGTATTTTATAGCCAAATAAACATATATAAAAAAATCTTTTTATGTATATATAATGTAATAATTGCTTTGGCAATATGTTTTTAATAAATTAAACTATTGCATGGATATCATACATCTGTGGCAAAGAAAATCCTTCTTCCACGAAGAAGATGTTGTGATCTATAATTTCTTACTATACGTTCCCGTTTATAATTATAAAGATTTCTAAACGCTTCTACCTGTTGATAAATAAATTGTAACGTAATTTAATAGCGCATTTATATATAGCTACAGTATATATATTTTCCAAAGTTTGATATGCGTTGTATACTTGATAGGAAGATATTCTTATCGGGTTCGGCATAATTATCCACGTAACACACTCATTATACGGAGGATAAGTGAGAGAACCTGAATAAGTGTAATATCCGGACGATGTGCATGCGTGCATCATCCAACGTAAGCAATCTGTAACATATAATTGGATAGTTAATTAAAAAGTGTTAGCATTACAATCGCTCAAAACTTTCATTCATGAAAAGTAAAAAATACATGTTATCAAAAATATATGAAAAAAATGCAAATTTGCCAAAATTTTGACTGGTGACTGAAAATATATATAATGAAACGTGAGAACATAAAATCTCCTTTCTATTACGCGATTTAGTCTACGAGTGATCAAATTGATATATTGATTAAAGATCGTCTCACATTGTAGAATTACCAGGCGTAATATTCACGGTACTATCCGTTTGTTTTATTTCCGCGAGTTTATCAGTGATTGGAGCAAGTGCTGGATTGTCCGGAAGTCCAGAACAGCCAACGACCTACAAATATATATCTTTTTTATAATAATATATAATTTATATTTTATAAATGCAGCACGGTAATCTACTGAAGAAGCTATTATCGAGCGATCTCAAGGATTTACCTCAAAAATATTGATATTTACTTGATATTATTTATTTTTGCTTATTATCATACCTGCATGAGATAAGAGAGTATTGCAATCCCATCAGGTTTATTGTAGCATTTTTCTATCAATCCGTAACGTGTGTTCCAATGCATAACTTGCGCTTCCATTGAATACCTTATTAAACACATGTCATTTAGAAATTGTATATTAACCAATATTAATTGAACAGAAATAAATTCATATAGAGTTCATATAAATATTATAAATTTATTTAAATTATTTAGAACATAATAAAACATAAATATGAGTTTAAATAAAAAATGTAATTTTTGTGATACATTATCTCTCTCTCTCTCTCTCTCTAACCAAATATTATCGATAGAATGTTCCGCGCCTCGACAATTAGACGGACCCCAGCGAAACTGAATGTTCATGAATTGAAATTCATCATCTTTTAAAGGGCCGCCGCGTATTATCGGCATTTTTCTGTTCGCCAGCTCGAGATTAACTAAAAATTATTAAATTATATATATTAAACTAGATTAAATATATTTTACAGTAATTCTTAATTTTGTGCTAAATATAAAAACCTGTTTGGCCGGTGTTAGTAAGTATCGCTGTGCCAATGTTCGAGCAATAATTGGTCAAAAGCAATGGTGGAAATTTTTTGGTCCATACGCGACTGATATCGATCGGAGATTGTCGCCAATTTGGTAAACCCGAAGATGATGTTGTGTACAATTTTTCTTGTAGAGCGCAATTAAAATAAGGGGTTTTAAAAATAAAAGTTAAAAAATATATTCAATATACAGAAATATATTTGCAAGAAGAAAATTATAAATATATATATATATATATATATATTTGTATTTATATACAATATTTTTAAATAAATATATAGAAAAAGTATCTGTAACAAATTTTTTGAGCGAGATTGAGTTGAAGATTTATTTACGTAATCGTATACCTTTGGATTTAGATGTCATATTTGTATCACGACTATAATATCGAACTTTGACAAACAGGAAATAATGTGAAATTAAGTGTCCATTATTTTCAATTATAAGACATGTTATTTTAAATATAGGTATTACAATTATCTGACATCTGTCATGATGTCATTTTTATGAACAGGTTGTAAGTGGTTGCCAACTTGTGGTACGATAAGAAGTTGCTAACGCATTAGTAGGTGCATTGTTTTAACTTACTTAATTTTTTTTATTGAAAAAAAAATAAAGAATTACCTTCACATCATTTTTGTGAATTGAAGTACGCTTTATCGATTCTCATAAATTGTCATTTGATGTTTCATATCATATTATATATTTTTATGAGTGGCTTTAATAAAAATTATTACGTATTATGAAGTGCTGAGCAAAATCTCAAATAGATCGCACGTCTATGCATGCATAAAAATTTATTACGCCGGAAATTTCGCGTACAAAGACAAGTCTGAAATTTTATAACCCAAATGTATCTTCCCAAAAGTTACATCATTTCAAAAATGATGGACTTTTCGTTAATAGAATGTATGATTGTGTGTAGCGGCACTCTTCTCATATGTAAGCATCGCAAAAAAATACGCATATGCGTACACACGAAGATTGACAACTAAATCATTAGATTATATATTTATATATTTATATATTTATATATTTACATACATGGTTTACAATGTGTGTGTTATATAATATAATTTCATTTATTCTAGTGTTATTATTAAGTGATATGTGGAACTTGACACAAGTTTTCTTATATATAAAGAATGATCTCCAGCTACCTACTTTTTCATTTGGATACGCTCATCAGAATGGTCCCCATACTTGGAAGGATCTATATCCCGGAAGCACCGGTAGCAATCAATCGCCTATCAATATTATCACCAGGCTCACTGTAGTAGTGCAACCATCTGAACCACTTCGATGGATCAATTATAATAGCGTACCAAAATCGATGACTATCATGAACGACGGTCATACTGGTAGATTTAATTAAACTTTCTATAATTAAGTAAATAAATTAAAATAAATTGATAAATTCTTGATATTTTTATAGAGATATTTGTAATATCTTTCGTATTATGCGTTTTGCACTAATATATGTACACAGTGATATTCCGAGGATCCTGGACCAGTACTACACGGCCACAGCTTCAAGGGGGACCTTTGACCGATACGTATGATTTCTCTCATGTTCGCTTCCATTGGGGTCCGTCCAACGAAGAGGGCAGTGAACATACTTTGGACTATGTTCGTTTTCCTATGGAACTACAAATTGTCCATAGAAAACGTGGAATTAAATCGCTGTTGGAAGCAATCAGCCTCGGAGTGAAAGACGGAGTAGCGATTGTTTCGTTCTTTCTTCAAGTATGATTTTTTGCTGGAAATATATAAAATGAGTATATCTCATCACCAATGTTTTCTGTTGAAAGATTAAATCGATCCATTCTCTCTCTCGCTCTCTCTCTCTCTCTCTCTTTCTCTCTCTTTAAATGTTTAATAAAATATATTACATTAAATATAAATATATTATGTTAAACTGAATTTATTGTAATTACGCCTGATTATAACGTATCACAGATAAATTATGCGGATAATCCTTATCTGGATCACATTGTGAGAAATTTGCGGCGCATTACCTATCCGGGAACTGAAGTCGGCATACCTCCTTTCCCATTGGAATGGCTTGTTTTACCTTTTGACAGAGATTACTATACATACACTGGGTCTCTTAGCTATCCTCCTTGCAGTGAAATAGTTACATGGATCATTCAGCAAGAACCAATTGCCATATCTGTATCACAGGTAAAGTAATCTGTTTAGTAATAAGATATTTGTCGTCGGCTTTATGTTGTCATTACTATGTATAATCTTTTGTTATAGGTGGAACAATTTCGAAAACTATGTTCAATGGATGGACAGTTACTTCTAAATTGTCGACCAGTTCAATCACTAAACGATCGTGAGGTTTACTTTTACGAAGAAAGTTAATCGTAATTTTTTAACCCATATTTATTTTATCAAAATATTCACGTGGTCAAGCACATACGAAAATCTCATTTCTTTACTTGCGCATTAATTTCAATAAATATGTATGCAATTAACGGGAAATTCGATACGTTGATAATATTCTATTTACACAGATGCGTAGGATGCGTAAAATTATCAAAATAAGCTCATTACATACAATGTGCGAGTTGCTTATCTTGTGAGTAATGTAAATATAACATTCAAACGTTAAAAATTTTTATAAAATACGGATATAAATTGGTATATTTTGTGAAAATATATAAAATCAATAACGAGTTTACACAGAGAACAACATTTTTATTATCATTAAGGTGCGTTCTATAAATACGTAGGACATATCTTGCTGGATGTTTTAAGAAAATAAAAATATATTAAAATTTGTGTCACTCATTATACAATAAAAATTCTTTTGGCACAAGTTATTATAATACATTCTTCCAAAATTAGTGTCGAAGAAGGAAGCGTTCCTTTTAGTTAAAGAATATATATGACACATTCTTTCTATAGATATATATATATATATAATATATGTATGCACCATCCATTTTCTAAAATAGATGATAAAATATATATCTATTCTAATCTAATATACACTATTATTAGAAGTTGTTGGAGCTGATTGACACTTTTATCACTTCAAGCTTTCAGATCACAGAAGGAGATTTTGGTATCATTACAAATATTGACTATTAAGATAATTATAAATATATAAGTAAACAAATTTAACAATTTGTTACCTAAAATATGTTAGCGTATATTAAGAAAAAGAAATCTTATTTATCTTTTCTCAAATCAATATATTTTTTAAAATTTAGTTTACACAAATAAAATACTTTGAAAATTTATGCAATTAAAACGCGCAAGCAGCGTTATATGATTTTCATATATATTTCTCAATATGTGAAACTTTAAGGCGTTGCGCTTATAAAATCTGTCAATAGTGAGAAGATCACAATCAGTTCCAGCCCTTCTACATACATCCACGCACGCAAATCTCATTAGTCAAAACTCATTTTTTCTAAAAATGCATGTACAACTTTGTGCGAAAAATTATTTTGTATCTTGAATCAGGTAAATTTTTCAGAAAGGAAAAAGGACTCGAAAATTCTCACGTACACAACGCACATACTTTTATTATCTGCACTGGCAAGTGTATTTACAAGACGACAAAATATCGCGAATAACAATTCGCCTTGTTGATCGATCTTCGCCGGCAATCGTCATAAAATCTAAGCGAGATATCATTGTAATATCGCGGCTTGTTATTTGGAGTGAACACAACAAAGATGCGTATATATTGTATATATACATCAGAGTGTATCGGTCACTTTATTACTGACTTGCAGCAAAACGCGCGCGCCAGGAAATGATCTAAAAATTAAGCATACGCATTTGTCGTTATCTCGCTTCGAAGTTGATCGGTCGGTTTGCGTAAAACAGAACAAGACTTGCTTTCTGTCCGCAGAATTCCCAAGTCGCAGTTTTGCGACTCACATCATTGTCCTTAACTCACAAGACTCAAAACAGATTTTGAGAATGTTTGCAGAGATGATAGTACACGAAGATACAAAACAAAGATGTTTCCTCTTTCTCAATGACAAGAACGAATGTGCCATGACATTCTTTTTACTTCATTGAGACTACGAATCATGGATCATTCATCCTGCATATCCCTTATCGTTCGACAGAGGAAAGCGGACGTTATTATTCCGAATGTCTGAAATACATTTACGTGATTATTTCTGTCTCATTAAGTATTCAAAACAAAAAGAAGAAAACTATCTAAGAAAAATAATTCAACAGATCTAGTATATATCTATTATATAACTTTTATAAAACCACTTTATAAAATCCGAAAATCTCAAAAACCGCTTTCTTACATAAAATATTTTCTTCTGAATAAATTTTCTTTAAAACTTTGCGCCGGCGAGATGATTTATTAAAAAGATTTACCTGTATTCCTGCCATTGCCATGCCGAGGAATACCAACGTGAAACTTTCGCACTGCAGCCAGTTCGTGACTTTTCCAAGGCAGCCCTAAAAATGCATCGTGTCGATCAAAATACATAACCATGTGATATGCATCAATGATATTTTTATGATATGATATAAAATGTGTACCTCTTTGTGTCTGTATCCCTCATGACCCTCTTTGCTTTCTACTTGACACGCGGCCTCATCCCTCGGCTGCGGATGCAGCCATGGTTTTTCATTCTACCAGCAACAAAAGATTACTCACCTTAAGTGCATGCATTCACTTTTTCATCGATATTTTACTCACATTTTTGTGAAACACTCTCGAAACAACGCTCATCGGACTGCCTGTATTCTTATTCTGTAAAATAGTAGCATTTGCTGTGCGATTTCACTAATAAATTTATAATAAATTTTAATTAGACATCTAAAGTAAACAATAAAAAATAAGATACGACAAACAATTTGTAAAACCATAAGTTAAAGTTATTCAGAAAATGACAATATTGGTTAATATACGGGGTGCGCCTATTAATAATCGGATTGATTTTTTTTTTTTAAATATTTTGTGTGATTACCAACTATTAAAAAGTAACACTGTTTCTAAACTTCGAGTCACGTCTATCAACTGTAAAAATTTTATTATTGTTGGACGTACGCGTCATAAAATATGTCGAATAAAGGAGCCAGTAAAAATTTGATGTCGCCGTAAAAGCATGATGAGCTAAGGAGTATCTACATATCAAGTCCTCTCTAAAACTTAAAGAAAAACGTGACGCAAACGAAATGTTAAAAGAAATTTTTCAGGATGATTGCCTATTGCGTACATAATTTTTTGAGTGGTTTGGAAGATTTAGAAACGGTTGCAAAGATGTGGAAGATAACGAGCAATCGAGGCATTTAAAAACAATTTCGACATCGGATTTCTTTGAAAAAATGTGCAAATTACTGCAAAAATTGATGCAAAAACTATGAGAATATTAGCGGAAGAATCCGAATGTGTCTCTAAAAACACGGTTTGCAACATTTTACACAACGATTTGAATATTACTCGTTTGGAACACTCGTAGTGCTTGACCATATGTTACATTTGCCTGATGTGGCATTCTATTTCTGTTTCCAAAAATCTGCTTCGAAAATTCCAATTCCAAAGAAATTCATTACTATAGCATTCCGGCGATTTATGCGATACCGGCGAGGGTGCTTGAAAGGATTCTAAAAGAGGGCTTCCAAAAATCAATCCACTTAGTGGTTAACCGTGCCCAATGCTGTCTCGACGTTGAAAAGATATATTTTGAATAAAATAAATTAATGTTGCCATTAAGATTGTTATTTAATTTTATACAGCTTTAGTCCGGTTATTTAATAGACGCGCTTCGTAAATCCATAACTTGTTTTAAACAAAATGTCCAGGTAACGATATCACGTAACATTTTTAAACTTGTATTTGTGTTTTCAAAACATATTTTATTAACTATCCCAATCTTTTCTTTCAAAGATTTGATCAAAACATGTTTTTCTAAAAACAATAAATTTAATTGCATAAGATACCTCGGAATTTTTGAGAACACAACATGTGAGGGGAACCTGCCTCCTGTTTCCCGAAAAATGACCGTCTCTCCACCAAGCCGTACCATTGTAATCGTCGTCGCCATGGATTCCACAGCAATTAAACTGCAATGGAACCACTAATGTGCTCTTCGAATCATCGCGAAATGTCTCGTCGGGCGAACGATTTCTGACAAAGCATTGCATGCGACCCCGTCATGCATGAAACATAATTTACAAGCACATATTTCGCGCATAATATGTGCTGCAGAAAAAATAAGCCGAGACACAGAAAAGATCTTTTAACAAAATATTTAATAAAAAAGTTAAATTGTATTATTATTTCGCTCAAATGCCGTGCACAGAGATAATTACAGCATGCGATTTTTAGCGAGAATAAATCCAGAACACAATTGAAATCTTGATCACAAGATACACAGAAAATAAGTTTTACCGCAGAAGTCGGAAAATTGTACAAGAAGTGGATTCATATCAAAATAAAAAAAATCATAAAATATCGCAAAAGGAAAATGTAACTAAAAACATGAGCCACTTCACGAAAATATGTTGTACAAAGCTCGAGATGAGCATTTAATTAGATCAACCCTCTTAATGCGACACCTTATACTGCGCAAAATCCAAGCTGTGGCTGAAGGGGATATCGCTGGTCGAATCGTGACCATAATTCACTGCCAGTTTGCTGGTGAGCCTTTCCTCCAGATCTGACAAGATCTGGAAAGTCATCAACCCACCGATGGCCGCCGTCACCAGTTCCGTGACGATGAGCGCAACCAGCATGCTCATGTACTGCGAAAAAACGAATGGCGATGAAATCGCCGACCTTGACCCCCGACGATCTATAACGGTAACCGCGCCAAGACGAGGTGAGCAGTAAAAATGTCGTTTTACTCACGGTGGCGAGGATGCATTGATTTCCGCGTAGCGCGGCGCGACAGCCGAAGAAGCCGACCGTAAGCACGATAAAACCGAGCCCGAGAAGGCTATAAGCTATCAGATTAATAGTTTCGTGCGGCTTCACGTCAGATACGAAAAGATTGAGGATGTGCCCCTTGCTGGGCTCCAGGAGCAACCAGGCGCCTATAACGAGCACCATGCAGCCAGCCAGCTACCAAAAAGAAAAAGAATCGCACGGTAATTTTTCATTTCTTCCTTTATCGCGACGATAATTTTGCACCGCAAGAAACCGCGTGTTTCCCTAAATACGCATAAAGTTAAATAATGTTTAAATCATATTTTGTGCCTTTCTCTAGAGATATAATCTAATCTGACGTTGATCCAACGATGCAAACATTTAAAGGATAATTGTTTTGCTCTGGAATACACATAGAAGAAATATTTATAGTTCAAGTACCAGCGCGTCTAAGTTGTCGGTACGTGTCGCTATTTCTAGACTTAGTTTATAATGTTATAAAGTATAAGTGCATGTTATTTACCCATATTAATAGATTAAACGTAAATAACGCAATTTTCAAGTATTTCATGTTTGTTATCCTTGACCCTCCAATTAGTCATCAATCTGCAAATATAACACGATACGTGACCCCAGTTGTAAGATCAAATATATATATATATATATATATATTTTCATCGATATTTTACTCACATTTTTGTGAAACACTCTCGAAACAACGCTCATCGGACTGCCTGTATTCTTATTCTGTAAAATAGTAGCATTTGCTGTGCGATTTCACTAATAAATTTATAATAAATTTTAATTAGACATCTAAAGTAAACAATAAAAAATAAGATACGACAAACAATTTGTAAAACCATAAGTTAAAGTTATTCAGAAAATGACAATATTGGTTAATATACGGGGTGCGCCTATTAATAATCGGATTGATTTTTTTTTTTTAAATATTTTGTGTGATTACCAACTATTAAAAAGTAACACTGTTTCTAAACTTCGAGTCACGTCTATCAACTGTAAAAATTTTATTATTGTTGGACGTACGCGTCATAAAATATGTCGAATAAAGGAGCCAGTAAAAATTTGATGTCGCCGTAAAAGCATGATGAGCTAAGGAGTATCTACATATCAAGTCCTCTCTAAAACTTAAAGAAAAACGTGACGCAAACGAAATGTTAAAAGAAATTTTTCAGGATGATTGCCTATTGCGTACATAATTTTTTGAGTGGTTTGGAAGATTTAGAAACGGTTGCAAAGATGTGGAAGATAACGAGCAATCGAGGCATTTAAAAACAATTTCGACATCGGATTTCTTTGAAAAAATGTGCAAATTACTGCAAAAATTGATGCAAAAACTATGAGAATATTAGCGGAAGAATCCGAATGTGTCTCTAAAAACACGGTTTGCAACATTTTACACAACGATTTGAATATTACTCGTTTGGAACACTCGTAGTGCTTGACCATATGTTACATTTGCCTGATGTGGCATTCTATTTCTGTTTCCAAAAATCTGCTTCGAAAATTCCAATTCCAAAGAAATTCATTACTATAGCATTCCGGCGATTTATGCGATACCGGCGAGGGTGCTTGAAAGGATTCTAAAAGAGGGCTTCCAAAAATCAATCCACTTAGTGGTTAACCGTGCCCAATGCTGTCTCGACGTTGAAAAGATATATTTTGAATAAAATAAATTAATGTTGCCATTAAGATTGTTATTTAATTTTATACAGCTTTAGTCCGGTTATTTAATAGACGCGCTTCGTAAATCCATAACTTGTTTTAAACAAAATGTCCAGGTAACGATATCACGTAACATTTTTAAACTTGTATTTGTGTTTTCAAAACATATTTTATTAACTATCCCAATCTTTTCTTTCAAAGATTTGATCAAAACATGTTTTTCTAAAAACAATAAATTTAATTGCATAAGATACCTCGGAATTTTTGAGAACACAACATGTGAGGGGAACCTGCCTCCTGTTTCCCGAAAAATGACCGTCTCTCCACCAAGCCGTACCATTGTAATCGTCGTCGCCATGGATTCCACAGCAATTAAACTGCAATGGAACCACTAATGTGCTCTTCGAATCATCGCGAAATGTCTCGTCGGGCGAACGATTTCTGACAAAGCATTGCATGCGACCCCGTCATGCATGAAACATAATTTACAAGCACATATTTCGCGCATAATATGTGCTGCAGAAAAAATAAGCCGAGACACAGAAAAGATCTTTTAACAAAATATTTAATAAAAAAGTTAAATTGTATTATTATTTCGCTCAAATGCCGTGCACAGAGATAATTACAGCATGCGATTTTTAGCGAGAATAAATCCAGAACACAATTGAAATCTTGATCACAAGATACACAGAAAATAAGTTTTACCGCAGAAGTCGGAAAATTGTACAAGAAGTGGATTCATATCAAAATAAAAAAAATCATAAAATATCGCAAAAGGAAAATGTAACTAAAAACATGAGCCACTTCACGAAAATATGTTGTACAAAGCTCGAGATGAGCATTTAATTAGATCAACCCTCTTAATGCGACACCTTATACTGCGCAAAATCCAAGCTGTGGCTGAAGGGGATATCGCTGGTCGAATCGTGACCATAATTCACTGCCAGTTTGCTGGTGAGCCTTTCCTCCAGATCTGACAAGATCTGGAAAGTCATCAACCCACCGATGGCCGCCGTCACCAGTTCCGTGACGATGAGCGCAACCAGCATGCTCATGTACTGCGAAAAAACGAATGGCGATGAAATCGCCGACCTTGACCCCCGACGATCTATAACGGTAACCGCGCCAAGACGAGGTGAGCAGTAAAAATGTCGTTTTACTCACGGTGGCGAGGATGCATTGATTTCCGCGTAGCGCGGCGCGACAGCCGAAGAAGCCGACCGTAAGCACGATAAAACCGAGCCCGAGAAGGCTATAAGCTATCAGATTAATAGTTTCGTGCGGCTTCACGTCAGATACGAAAAGATTGAGGATGTGCCCCTTGCTGGGCTCCAGGAGCAACCAGGCGCCTATAACGAGCACCATGCAGCCAGCCAGCTACCAAAAAGAAAAAGAATCGCACGGTAATTTTTCATTTCTTCCTTTATCGCGACGATAATTTTGCACCGCAAGAAACCGCGTGTTTCCCTAAATACGCATAAAGTTAAATAATGTTTAAATCATATTTTGTGCCTTTCTCTAGAGATATAATCTAATCTGACGTTGATCCAACGATGCAAACATTTAAAGGATAATTGTTTTGCTCTGGAATACACATAGAAGAAATATTTATAGTTCAAGTACCAGCGCGTCTAAGTTGTCGGTACGTGTCGCTATTTCTAGACTTAGTTTATAATGTTATAAAGTATAAGTGCATGTTATTTACCCATATTAATAGATTAAACGTAAATAACGCAATTTTCAAGTATTTCATGTTTGTTATCCTTGACCCTCCAATTAGTCATCAATCTGCAAATATAACACGATACGTGACCCCAGTTGTAAGATCAAATATATATATATATATATATATATATGTATAATATTAATATACCATATAAATATTAAATTTTTTGATTTATATCTCTGGTTTACAATTTATATTGTTTTATGCATATTAACGCATAAAGATAATGCAAAATTAATTATCTAAATAATAACAACATTTAAATATCTCTGTCTCTCTTTCTTTCAAAGACGTTAAAAAACATGTTTTCTCTCCTTCCATTTTAATAGAACTTGATAGATAATTTTTTAATTTTAGAACACTTTTCATTCGATATCGAAAATTTCGTATAAGGAATACTTTTTTTTTTCTATTAATTCCCAGTCACAGCTTCTAGTATAACATTGAGAGATTATTTATTATTATTATAATTAAAAAAAAATTTTTTTTTTAATGTTTATTATTTAAATTATTTTATTACATCACACACGATTTAGAATTATTTATTTATCGATTACCGAGAATTTTATAAAGTTTTTTATTTATATTAAAGACACAGATCGTTAAACTATCAAAAAGCATCATTACAAAAACAAAAACTCTAGATAGCAAAATTGTATACAGGCATTGTACCTGTCAGTAGCGAGTTAGCTTACTCTACTTGATATCGACGTCAGCTGTGCTCTCGATTATCCCTGCGGGACACTTTCGTATATAACTGTCACACGATTACACAGTCCGTCGCGCGCTTTACAAACAATGTCACACAGTTATCAATATGGAAATCACAAACACAGATGCACAGATTACATCCGTAATCCTCAAAGATCATCGCTGTCTTGATACGTGTCCCCAGCCGTGGTTCACAGGTGGTTCGCGATATCCGTGCGTTCTGTCATTCCTCCCTGAGATCGCTCTCTCCTAACGTTCCGATCTGCGCGACATTCGGGCGTCGCAACGCATTCGAGCAGGTGCAACGAGAGCACAGACGGGAAGAACGGACCCGCTTATCACTCGTCGATATCAATCGATAGAACCTCCTTCAGCATCCAGGTGTTTTATCTCGCGTGTCGAAAGTGCGAATTCCTTTACTCGTTAATCCCGACGGTAGACTAAACGCGGAGCGGAATCGAAATGGACTGGAGTATGCCGCCGGATTCCGTCCGCCGCCTTTCTCACGTCTGTACATCATCGACATCGGTCCAGATGCGTCTGCGTGCTTCCGCCGTCGCGGCGCCGACGCTCTATCGTCAGGGGCATAGTTGATCCCCACCCGCCACCCAGGACTCCGTCGACGGTCTCGGGGGAAGCTTCATCAACACGCTGCTGTTCTACTTACCGTATAGCAATTCTATAATAACCCAAGGTTAATTAAGGTACCGTGGCTATCGCCGTTCTTTTTGAATTTGCATAGAATATAAAGTCGAATGAATTAAAAATAATATTATAATAAAAAAAATTTCCTATAAGGGAATATCTCAAATATTATCCGGATGGCAAAATTATGAATTATCTACAGAAGGAACAACTCATTGTTACACATTGCTATACGTGACTTGCACGAGTGTGAAACAAATGCGAAAGATCTTACGTGGGAATTGGACGAAACCGCGGCTAATTTAGTTACGCGGAAGCTTAAATTAACGTTTGCGTAACAACTCGACAGTTCGTTGCTTTACGCTAAAAAGGATATGTCATGTGAAATGTTGCCTCGAAAAAAAAGCCTCGTTATATATTATGTAAATATAATAAAGTTTTATTATTAGGTATTAACAATTTTTACAAAATTTGCGCTTAAATATTGTACAGCTACGACTAAAGGACATCAACGCTATAAAATCGAAGAGCACTTGTAACACGCGTACACAAAAGTTTGTTGGTTTGTTTTTTTTTTAATATAAAACAGCTTACATAAATTGCACGGCAGTGGACGCCCGCTATACGACTAGAGATATACATTCAATCAAGTCGTATCATATTTAATTCCACTCGACGCCGTTTCATACGATATCTTATATAAAACGGATCTGTCAAATCTAATATCGAACAATATCAAATAGCGTCGTCGAAACTAGGAGAAAATGGGCAGTTACGCGTGTCTGATTAAATACACGCTTTACCACTTATGCCATCGGCGTATGACGCGTTTTTTTTTTACCTCGCTTTTATGGCAGTCGCTAATTATAGACCGCCGACGCGATCGTGTGAACAAGAGTGAGCAATAGTCGCAATGGAAGCGCGTAAAAGTCATTGTTCAAACTTGACGAAATTTAATAAAACGCGTTCTTGCGATTTTTTTTTTTTTTTTACACGGACATACATACAATACGCAACGATATACGTCGTCATCGCGTCGGTTAATTATGATTATAATACAATAGAATATGACGTGAGCAAAAACGATTGTATAAATAAACAGATATTATAGTACAAAATGATCGGGATCGACCCATTTACAAGATTACGAGCCGATAAGACTCGCACAGACGCACATACGCACTCACCAAATACACTCATATAAACTTACAACCTCGTCTTCGAATCTAAGTCTATGCATTGGACGGTTGCATCTGTAGTAATATTTGTAGTAATATTTTTGCAATTTTTCTCTTTCCTTTTCTTCTTCTCTCCTCCTCTCTCTCTCTCTCTCTCTTTCTATAATTAAAATGTACGCGTCCGCATGAATTTCCGCAGAATACGGAACATCTCCAAAGTTATTAGTCAAGACTCGATTAATGAGCCTTCATTAATCCAACTTTCTCGCGCTGCGCTTAGAGCCACAGTCACAATAATAATAATAATAATTTATGTTGCAATCCCGATGGCGTTTATTTGTAATCTCGCAATTTATTGGCGGAACATATTGCCTAAGCTTTAGCCTTGCGAAAATTCAATGTACGATGGGAAATAAATCAAATAAAATATTGGTTCAGAAAGATATTCGCAGTCTTTCGTTCGCCCTTTTTACACGCCTCTTTTGCACGCGCGATTTTCACGGCCTCGTTTCATGCCGGTATACGGATATACCTGAACGCTACATCACGCTACTCTTTTATGGATATCACATGCGAAGTAACTCGTTCAGAATATATTCCGCCGGGAATTCTGCGGATACATTTGCGCGTTCGCGTGAATCGGCACGCGGGTATCGATTCACATTCAAAAGACAACATATGAAATGGCAGAATATATATATATATATATATATATATATGTACGTAATCACTCAACTATTTTCCGTAAGCTTTGACATGTTCTCTATATGCGCTTCGGGGTTGTACATATGAGAAAAAGTATGCGCTACTCGGTAGCAATTATTCTGAATTCTATCTTGTATATGTCATATATTACGCATTTTTTCGAAATTAAGTACACTTTATACCGCTTTTTTTTGCCACACATGCAAAAAAGGCACATAATTGTCTATTTTATATGCATATTGTGAATGCAAGATGAGATGCTTGTTGACATGATTTTTACGCGATGTAAGATTTTAGGCATTTTAATATCTTACGGTATATCTCGATAAAACTTTGATGTAAAAAAATATTACGTCCATCACAGTCTTACTTGTATATCGAAACGATATCAAAATTACACTGTCATATTAATTCATTTTTGTGTTATTTTTTAACACATACGTGTAATTCGGTGACGGTTTTTGAGCCAATACGTGGCTTCCATTTGCACGTCGTCGAATCATGTAACTTACAATTCCGTCGTGGTTTCTACGGGACTCTGCTCGCCTAGATACGTAAATCCAAGATGCGAGTAATCCTTTCTCTCCCTGAAGGTGACGTTGTCGTTGGACGGACTAGGGCTCAGGAGATCTGCGCCGTGATTGTACAAGGGATTAAGTACCGGCGTCGCGTCGCGATTATTCAAGGTATTTGTGTTGCTCGCACCGTGATTCTTTCGGCCCAGCGTGGATCGCCGCAGGGAATGGATATTGGTGTCGCCGTGATTACCGGCGATGCTGGACGCGCGCGCCGTAGTTGCCGCTTCGGAGCTAACGGGACTTTGTTGGCCTTAAACGAAACACATAAGCTCGCTGTATATACTTGGAATCGTAGCGTAAGCGATGTATACATACATATCGTGCGGGGATAAATCGTCGCTAAAATCCTCTTTGGATAAAATAATTTCGCTTTACGAAATATTGATACAGTTAATATACGAGAAAATAATATATTTTTAAAACTGTGTGCTTTGTCATTTTGACACTTTTTAATACATTGCAATAAATAATGCAAAAAAGGAGATAGATACCAGTTTTTTCTCGCACATAATTTCTTTTATTTAATAACTTGGCGATATAAATTTAGAGATCTTGTATGAATTTTCAGATATTTTTTTTCGAATTACCAGTACTGTCTCCATGATCTTTGGTGATGTAACTGACATTGTCCAGGCTGAACGCGTGATTTTTGTTGCTGAAGTCCAACTGTAAATCATTGCAACTGTCGTTGTCGTCGACCGGCACGCTCATCTGGAGTACCTGCGTCTCGTACTCCTTCAAATTCGGTTCCACATAGACGGGATCATAACGCGGCATTACGTACATGCGTTGCATACGTTCCTTGTACGCTTTGTACCTACGTCACAAGATATTTTCATGAGAAACTCTCTCAAAGGAATTTCATAAACAACCCGGAAAGATTATTCTTACAGCGATCGCAACGTTGAAATAGCAAGTGCTAGGGAAGATAGTCGGAGTGGAAATTGCAATTAAAGCTAATAGAGATAATAAAGAGCTGTATGAATTTGCATCACTCACACTCGACTAGTTGAATGAATATTTATACTCGCGAAGCGACTCTCTCATGCGACTCGTATAATAACAGTTGAGGATCGTAATAATAGCTTAGAATGATATGTATGCATAATAATTAATACAACTGTGCATGGATGCAACAATTTTCATGTTTATCGTATGAAAACATGAAAATTTTTTAATTATAATATTAATTAATTTGAAAATTTTTTTTTTATGTATTTTATAACTTTATAATTAAATCTTGCTTGTCGATGTATTTTATATTACTAGTAGCGAAATCATGCTGCGATTCCAACATTGAAATCATGCATGACTGTAACTTACTTGGACCAAGAGACGCAAATGTAGATGATGCCGGCAATGCCGAGGATCAGGATCACGCAGGCGATGATGATCAACGCGTACGGGAATACCTCACCGCTAAACGCGATCGCAGTTTGTGTTCGCACCGGCTCAGGTGGCATCACGGGTGCGTGAATGTCGATGGCGTTCGCTCGCACTAACGTAGACACGTCAAATGTAATATTCGACATGGCCGACTTATCCATAATTGACCTGTCAAGAATTCAATATTTTTAATATTTGCTCACGGTCAAATGTCACAGTAGGATTGGATGTCGTAATTGACCTTTCGATATTCGCGTGGGAAACATTTGTTCTCTATCATCGATACGCAGATAAGTCGTATTTAATCAACTAAAGTTGGAAAGAAGCTAACTGTCATGAAACTTATTGATTTGTACATCCATGAACGGTGTATCAAGCACAAAGCGAAAATTATAAACACAAACCTTATTAAAAAAATTGATTTAAGAAACATTTTGTCCTCTAACAGCTAGAATTTATTAATTATCGTAAAATTAATATAGTAAAAATATTTACAGTAACGTCTATAGATTCTATTATGTACTGTTACTAATTCTGTTCTAGATTACAAAACGTCTTATACAAGGCGGTAATAATATTTATAAAAATATCTAAAAATGTGCAAAGCATTATTATACATTAAAAGACATGAATTTAATCATATTTAATGTTATATTCTTGTATTTTAGCTTTATAATTAAATTTGCTGTATGTGTTTTGATATACTATAACTTAATTTTAATTGATTTTAATTAATTAAAAATTTTGTATGTATGCAGCACAAGTACACTGCAAGTAATAGTAGTTACATAATACTGTTCCGTAAATAACTGTGAGATAACCGCTTTAGCGTGCATAATTACAAAGAAGACGTAGGAGATCTAAAGTGCCGTTACAATAAGAATTCTAAGAAGTCTCTCAACATGATCTTCTCATTAATATCAAAAACTTGAAGAAGAAATTTATTCTAACAATTTCCAAAAAAATTCTATTATATGTATTTTACTCGTAAAATTTTTCAACTTTTGGTTACTATATACGTGTCAATACATACCTCAGCACACTGGTGCTGTTTCTACTGAGTATGATCTCGGTGTCCGGGTCGACCGCGTAGAACCACACGTCGGAGTCCTGCGGGAACGTTTCCACGGTGCCATTTTTCGTCAGAATTTTTCTCATCGCGACCTTATCGATGCCGATCAGCAGACCGCTCTTCTGCTCGATTATA
>NW_021849308.1:1806533-1828505 GCF_003651465.1 Formica exsecta | reverse complement strand
CGCTCTTCTGCTCGATTATATTCGCTATCTTGCCGGCCTCCTTTTGCAGCGCATCCGGCGCCGCGTCCTGCACCACCAGGATCATGAGATTCTCCTCTCCGATCAGATTGACGATCACCGGCGCGACGATCGAATTGTAATTATCGGTCAAATTGGGATTATCTCGCACGCGAACGTCGAATTTAAAGGGGAGATCGGACAAGTCAACGTTGTCGAACGTCACCGTCGTTCTGATTATGCCGGTGGAGCCATCGATAGCGAAATAATCGGATCCCCGTCCCTCCAGGATCTTGTACTCCAGCTTGCCGAACTTGCCGTTATCCTTGTCGTGAGCCTTCACTTGTATAACGGTGGACGAGAATTGCGCGGTACGCGGAATCGCCGCGAAGTAACGTCCCTTCGCGAGCTTCTGACTCGCCTCCGGGAAGATGAATTCTGGTTTGTTGTCGTTTACATCCAGCACTTGAATCTTGACCTGCGATGAAGCGCGTTTTGTTCGTATCAAAGACAAAATAAATGGATAATTTTGTTGCAACGAATCAAGTTTTCTTAAAGAAAATGTCAATACTATTTTACTTTATATATTTATTTATCGTTTTATAATAAATCTTGTTAAAATTACAAGAAGAGAGAAAGCAAGATAGAAATGGATTTTTCCTCGATTTATGTCTTCTGTGTGTATCTAAAATAATATTCTATCTGAATTACATCTGCAAAAAGATATAACTTGATCTCTCTTTTGTATCTTTTCTATATCTCATATTTTTTAATCTTTTCGTTTCTCTGATGCGTTTTTATATATTATCAATTATATGAATTCATCCTATTAATAAATATTCATGCATTTAAAGGTTGAAGTGAAAGCGTTTTATTGTACGACAGATTCAAGAATCATCATCGCGTCTCACCATGGTCGTATTTCTGCCCGAGTTTAATAAGCCCGAGAGCGATTCCAGCTTGATCTTAATCTGGTAAGACTCCGTCGTCTCATAATCCAGTGCGCCTTTTTTCAGCCTCAGCGCGCAATTCCGCTCCTCCGTGACATTCGCTTCGAACAGGCCGGCCTCATTGCCGCTATAAATCTCGCATCTGAGCGGCGTAGTGTCATGAGCGTGACTGTTGATGATAGTGATTATCTTAATTAGCGTATTGTCACCAGCGTCCTCGGGCACCTCGACGTTGTACGAGTTCTCGGCAAAACCCAAACCGATCTCAGGCGGCACCGTCGCAACGTGACGAACGTAGACCGGCACTGTCGTCACGGATGACAATTGCGGATCTCCCATATCGTAGGCGCGTACATCGACCTGTCGCGGGAGAAAAAAATCGTCGCGTTGTTGAGATGAATCGACGGATAACAAACCACCTTCGAGTTATGTGCGCCAAATCACTTACCTGATACTCGGAGTCGGTTTCTTTACGCAAGTCATCTCGTGTTCGGAGTGCGCCGGTGTCGGGATCGATTACGAAGTACTTGCTGGCGATACCGCGGCCGATGATCTCGTATCGAACCTGCCGGGCATCGAGATCGGTGAAAATTCCCCGAGATTTAACGAGAATAAATTAAGAGATGTATACGAGAAGAGTATATATTCTACCTGATTCCCTGGTGCAGTGCCGTCGGAATCCGCGGCCGTGAGATCAATCACGGTCGTTCCTATAGGGACATCGTCGTCCAGTGTAATGGGACGCGGTACCGACGTAAATACCGGTGGAATGTCGTTCACGTCCTGTCACGATACGTTCAGAATCGTTATAAATAGTTATTAACGGCCCCCGCATAATAAGATATACTAGAAGTAATGTAGAAGAGCACGGTAGATGATAGAAGTCGTTGTATTTATGATGTTAATGCGCTCAACGTAAACCGGTTCCGTAAACTGATTCCATATATTTAATTCGTAAGATTACGACAGAGAAATAACACTTTAGTTTCGATATTTCAATTATAGATTTTTATACAGGATAATAAATCCGTAAAAAATATGGTTATCGGAGATAGATGCATTTTACTCGCGAACGTATTTTATTTAATAAAAATCTTTTAAATTTTAATTATAAGGAAGAAATTTATTTCATTACGTTTTTCATAACTACGCTTTTACGCGACAAATAAATCACAATCAAGCTGTCTCTCCCTCTCTGCAGTTATGTGGTCTGTGAAAGTGGTGCGCTACATGATACGCTGATGAACACGACATAATAAATCAATGACGGATAGTGAAAACTTATTGGGTCTCGGGTTTCACTCATAAAAAATACCTGAACATTAACAACGACGCGAGTGGTGGAGCCAGGTAAATCGCTGGTGTTCTCCTCGGTGCCTATTATAAGAACGTGCTGATTCTGGCTCTCGTAATCGAGACCGCGGATAGTTTTTATGACTCCGGTCTTCGGGTCTATGCTGAAGAGTTCGGTATCCCCTTGCTTGATCATGTATGTAATTTGCTTCTTTGTGTCCGGATCATCGGCCTAGAAATGATCGCGTTAGCTTTAAAGCCGAGTAAGATCGCGTCAGGACGCATCATCCTTTCCATCTCGTCGACGGGATGGGAATCATCAACGACGCGAGTAACGCGAAATATCTCTCGAGGATCTGAAAATCGAGATTGGCGTAGCTCTCGATTATTCAATAAATTGTCAAAACTTTCCAAAAGATTCCTCTCGATCGACTCTCGATGAAATTACATCTCGTGTTACTATAGTTTACCACGAAACTAACTTTATACTTCTCGACATATTAAACAAAGTAGCGGAGGCGCACTTTATCTCGAGACAAACATCTTAAACTGGGATTTATGTCATGTTGTACGACTTGACTTTCGATTCTTGTTAAACTCAAGCCCATAAGGATTAACGTCAATAAATAAATTAATCGTTTCTAATCGCTCTTATACGCGCTTTACATGTTTTCTAATCGGAGACACGCGCTATTATTGATTTGGCATGCTACTCACCGTGACTTGAATCACATTATAATCAGGCACGTTTTCCTTGACACGTGCCTCGTAACTGCTTTGGTGAAAGACCGGAACCTCGTCCTCGACATCTATGACTTTCACTGTGACAGTCGCGGTTGCCAAGCGATAATCGGGAGCTCCATCCCTCGCAGTCACCACGAATTTATATTCCTACGCAATTAATGCAAATGCCGAAATAAAATGCAAAAAAGGCGAAATTGAAAAGAGAGATTACCAATTTCAAATTTACAGTTTAATTGATTCAAAAATTTTAATGCAACAGTAGAAATATTCTCGAAACAATTTCGACGATATAAATAATTTAAAAAATTTAAATCACATCAGATTTTTGTCGTATTTTACATATTATATAAAATTATAATTAAACTTCTATTACACATTGCATTTCCGCGAGTGAAAATCGTACAACTTAAACTCAAATATGCATTTTTTGCACGTTTTCTTTGCCCCAGTGTGTGCACGCGCGATGACACACAACTGTAATTTAACCGTAACAGCATTCTCGCAATGCAGAATAAATTTAAATCGTTTTCCGTTGTAAGGTATTCTCTTGAACTGTAATCACGCTTCGCAACTTTTGTAAAACGGAAAAGCATTCCCGGAAGATTCGAGATTGAGCTAGATAGCTGCGCCAATAATGAATCTTAGTAAGCATTGCGTGTTATGTATTATATAGACTTTTTCACGCGCACACACACACACACACACACACACACACACACACACACACACACACACACACACAAACGGAAGGCGAAGACTCATTGACTTTTAGAATCTCTCTCTCCAGAGAATTCCAACATAGTTAAACATTTACAATTTCCTAGCTTGAAATATTTCAACACACGTGTTTTCTAAAATAAAAAGAAGAGAGTTTACTATGATAAAAAGTTAATAATTTATAATTTCTCACACCAAAGTATACTTTCCCGAATTAATTTAGTCAAGTGTGACTTGAATTGTTATATTGTTAGCTTTACTAAAAATCAAGAATGCAATATAAAAGTTACTACTCACGTCGTTCTGCTCATAATCCAATACTATCTTTGTCAGGACATCACCGGTCTCAGGATCCACGGTGAAAGGAATGTCATCGGGTGCGAAGTAAGTGATCTCGGCATTGATGCCCTCGTCGGCATCTTCGGCGTGTACGCGGCCGATCAGCTTACGCGCCTCGCCCTCTTTGACGGAAAATTCATAAGGAAGACCCACGAATTCGGGATTCTTGTCGTTGATATCGGTAACCATGATATTAACCGTCGCGGTGCTGAAGAGACCGCCGGTATCCTCAGCCTTTATCAACTATGTGAACCATGTGAAAAAAATATCATAAAATTAATATTTCCATTTTCATGTGAAATGCGACACAAAAGAATTTTACTTCCATATTAATCAAGATTTATAATAGAAGAAAAGTATGGATCACAAACGTAAAAAAAAAAAATACAAATTTCTAAAAATATAATGAGAAAGTTTTTTTGTTTTTTGACATGAAAAACATGCAAAAAACGAAATTATATATATACTTTCCCACCAACTAAATATTTATATAAAATTAAATATACTTAAAGTTAAGTGCTGTGTGTTTTAGTTTAAGTAGCTATTCTCTCGTTTAGAAGCGGAAAAACGAAGACAGTAACGATGTTTCCCCTAGATTAGATAAAAGTCGATGGAGAGTACCGTAAAGCGAAAAGTACATTGGCTTGTAGCAAAGGCTGTAGGAAGTTTGTGTTGCGATGTTCGATAGTGGTTGACGATATTAACTCACCAACTGATATCGGGTCAGGTCCTCCCTATCCAGCTTCCTTATAACGGTAATAACGCCTGATTTGTCGCCGATTGCAAACTGGCGCAAGTCATTCCCCGATACTATCGAGTACGACACCGGATCGTTTTCTGGGTCGATGGCCTGTACAACGGTTCATTAATAAGCCTATTATCGATATAAATATTTAACAAACCGTTGTTTATACGGTGCTTAATAAATAATAATAAGTCGCATAATTTTGCAAACAATTTCTTACATTCTTTAAAAAGGAAAATTTGTATTTATATAAGTAAATTGATATAAGAGCAAAAAACAAAATATGCGAGAATAAAACGCTGATTTCTCAACGCAATGGATAGATAACAAAAGATATATCGAACACATATATTGCTTCTGTCATAACAGTTCAAATTTAAAATAAAATTCTGGCAAGAGAGAGAAAGAGAGAGAAACACTATCGACGATACTCACAGTGATAGTCGCAACCGTAGAATTGATGGAGGCCCCCTCGCTGACTTGCACTTCGTACACCGGCTGCTGGAACACGGGGCTTCTGGTGTTGGGCCCTGGAATGACGTTCACCTCGACGATTGTCTGTGAATATCTACCACCCTTGTCAGTAGCCTGCACGGTGATACTATATTGCTCGCCAGCGTTCAATTTCCTCACGGATTCGATAACTCCTGTCTTGGGATCTATCTTGAATTTGTGCAAACCATTGTTTGAAACATGATAGATGCTGTACGTTATCTCGGCGTTTTCTCCCTCATCATTATCCGTGGCTTCCACCTACGGAAGAATCGAAATTAATTTATCTTCCCCTTTATAGTCCGTATCTTTAAACGTGATAAAGAGCTATGGAGCATTGACAAGCGATAATCAATAGATTAATAAAAAAGATTAAAGAAATATCAACATGAAAGTAACAGCTGTTACTATTAAATTAAAACACGAGATGATCAGCCACCTTTGCCACTTGTTTCTTCGTCTCTCCAGCTTGAACGGTGATGGGTGCCATCATAGGAAGCAGAGGCGCATTATCGTTAACATCATTTAATGTCACGATAAATGACAGAGGCGACGACGCGGCCACACCCGTTTTCTCCCGGGCAACCACTTGAAAGCGGAAGCGGCCAGGACTCGGAGGATCTCGGTCCAGATTCTCCTCGTTGACGACAAGGACACCGGACGGATCGATCGCGAAGAAATTCGTGGTCAGTTCGAAAGTGTACGCCGGTTTCGGATCGTCCGATCCCTGGATATAACGAATATTTTATAAGAAAAAGAGAGCGATGGGTGAAAACAAATATTTACTGATCAATTGACGATAGTTGAACACCGGATCTTATCCGCTAACAATAGAGAGAAAACGGTCGATTTACATTTCGATCACGCTTCATTAAACGAAAACCGACAGAATTTACGTCTGGTTGGACTCACCAGATCAGCATCCGACACGGTGAGCACAATGGGATTACCGCTTTCATCGATGACCTTTGTGCCGATAGGAGCGTTTTCATCGACGAAACCTTCAATACTTGACGCCGTTATAACGGGTGGATTGCTGTCAACCGGCTTGACAGTAATCGTTAATTTCGCGGTAGCCGATCGTTTCGCTTCCGACACCTCAACCGCCTTAAAAAGAGAGAAACAAAAGGGCAAACTTGTTATGCGTTACGCTAAAATCTTAAAATGCGAAACGTAATTGCATGCATAAAAAAAAATGTTTGTTTTTTCCTCTCATTAAATCCAAAGAACCATTAATTACAAACGTAAAACATCTATTTATTTGTAACAATATAAACAACGATTATTTCAAATTTTTTATTCTTTATCACACACTCTTTTACACAATATTCATGAGTAAAATAGAAAATAAATAAATATAATAAATTGAAACAATTTTTTCTTAAATATAACAGGAAAGTATAAGCGATGTTTACCTTGATGATAATATCAAACTTCTTCGTTACCGTCGTGTCGACGGCTCTTATTTGCTTCACCGCCCCGGTATTAGGATTGATCTCAAAGAAATCTCGGTAATTCGGCGGATTTCCGCTTAGGAAGGAATAGTGGATGGGCGCGTTTATGCTGTCCATGTCGACCGCTTGGATTTTCTCGGGCGTGATATTGAGTATACCGGATAGTACTCCGCTCGATACCTGACGGAGGAAAAAAGAGAGTTTCGCGCTTGTAAAACCGGTTGGATGATTTATTGATAACGCAAATTTGAGCGGCGAAATTTCTGCGACTGATTAGGCGTACATATTCGATTACATTTAAATTTTTCGATAAATTTACAGGATATTGACAGAAAACACAGCCTGTTAAAATAAATCTCGCCATTAATACATGCTCGAACCGGAAAGCCGGAGACTTCGGTTTATAACTGACTATTAGATTTACATACCGACGCGGAATATTCCGGATTAATGCAAGCGCCGTCTGAAAGCATGCAGCCTTGATAAATAAAGGACGGATCCTGATCGTCATCGTCTCGTATGTTCACCGTCAACGTGGTCGTGGACGTGAATCTCTCGGAAACATTCCTCGCTCGATCCTGGAAATGAAGGAAATAATTAACGTCAAGTGATATGATCTCTGAAATCATATCGAAATAAATGCAAAATGACATTCTAAACAAGATATTAGCTATACAAGATACGAGACAACAAACGCATTTTATATCCTATATGCTATAATGTTTTATTTTACTTTTCCTTCACACGTATTAAATATTAACTAAAAATTATAAAATGTCGTTATATTTTAATATATTATCTCAAATTTTATATAATTTTATATAATTATATAATTAATTATATATATTTATAACTCTTTTTATTTTATTAAAATTATAACTGTAATATGCAACTCTAACCAAAATTGTAATTATAATCACATATCTTTGTCATAATATAATTGATTTATTATTCATAATTTTATTCTAATTATAAAAAAAATCTCTTGATTCTTTTATAATGATTAACTATAAAAAAATATTTTTTCTTTATTATTGCACATGTACTTCATTTATTAAATGTTCTCCCTCTCTGATTCATATATATTACTGTTATTACTATATATGTCTTAGCTTTTCCCCGATTCTAGAAAAAGAAAAGTGCGATGAAATATCGATGAAAATATCTTCACCTATTTTTTATAGCTCATAGATAAGAGCTCGGATGACATACGAAAACGGACAGCGATAATACGCCATTAATCTTGCGATTATGATGCGTCACGTTTATATTGACATTTTCAATAGTCGCTATATACGCACACAAAGAAGAACGAATATCCGTCTTCTTTTTCTCGTTCTCACACTATGATTTAATCACACCAGTTCTATCATCACCCGAGGAGAAGCTCTGTCCTTTTCTCCTCGTCTCCCGTTCTCTTCTGTGACCTTATTTACGCAATAACGGGATCGGACTACTTACGAGGTACTCTAAATAAAGACGATCGTTATTATAACTTTCCTTGTAATAAGTAAGATTGCAAGGCCGAAAATTTTTCAAGAGTACCGCATAAGTCTTAGAGAGTGCACATATTGCATTAGGACTTATAAATTACAAATTATAATCCAATTAACTGAAAAATGTATGCATTACTTTTTTGCGGCATGCAAAATATCTCATAAATTCCGTCTTTTAATAAAACCGCGCATTATTCGCTGCGACCTGCGAAAGCCATGCTGAGAAAACATTCTAGTAGAATCATCTTATCTCGAAATTGTTTTGAATTTTCATATACGAGAAATGAAAAGCGAATGAGCTGAATATTTTGATGCTGTGAGTGTTATATGATGTCTTTCATTTAACACTTAATACAAGCTGAAGACTTAACGTGAATTTTTTATGAAACGTCGGAAGAGGGAGCGAGAACATTAATTTCACGTATGAATCATCGCGATATCCGATATCGATACGGAACATTATCCCTCGGAGCAGCAAGCAAGAGCAGAAGTCGGTCATTTGTTCCACATAATATTCAAATGAGCCACTCCTGCTGCACCAGCACGGAGCCGTAGCTGGGAAACGCGGCGGCTTAATCCGAATCAAGAGGGAGAGATCGATCGCGTCCTCGACTCGGGAAGATTCGCCGCGATTATGGGAGACCGTGCCCGACTCATCTCGCAGCTGGGGAAGAGGCAGAAAGAGAGAGAGAAAGAGAGATAGAGAAAGAATTGAGCGAGAAATAACTATTACCCTTGACCACGCGTGCGATGCGCGTACGGTCATGGCCGTATCCCGTATGCCAATAGTAATAATGGGCGTTGGTGCATCCATTTGCTCTTTTTTTTTTTTTCATTTCGCTTATGGTCGCCCGCCGTCAGGGATCGTTTAATGACATCGTGTTGCCGAGACGCGGCGCAGCCTCCAGATGCAATCGCATTTTTTCTACCGACGACGATGCGAAATTGCGCGTCGATCTGTGATCGGTCGCGCAATTTCGAACTTGCGCGAAATTGCAGCGACAGCGACGATGAACGGCGGCTGCGTCTGTATATGCATCTCGAACTTAAGCGTAGCAGGCGCGGATAAAGTGGTCCGCCGCACAGTTCGTCTCGAAGTTTATTACAAGTGGGATGAAGATCCGGTCTGTGCGGTCTCGGATAAAGTCTCGTGTATTGATTACAGTTGTTGCTGCGAACTAGATTTTAGCAGAAACCCTCGCGACGTGAGAGATATGTGATAGCGAGAAAATATACAGGATTTTCAAGTTAAATAATTCGCTACGAGAGATAAAATCGGTAAACAAGAAAAATCATTTTATTAATTTTTTGATGAAAAGTTATCGAATCAAACTTGACTCGCACAAATCACGATTTGATATTATCTGTCTTCACTTATTTCGGGAGAATAGTCGAACTGAAATAGCATTGCTAGCCTGTATAATAACACAGCAGAGTCAGAGTAACGGTGCAATAACTTAATAGAATCGATTCCGAGAAGGAGTCGCTTAAAATGACGGCTAACTGATCGCTTACAAGAAGCTATGACCACAGGCGGCTCTAAAATTAACGAGGTTCCAGGATGGAAAATGTCTATTGTGCCCTGGCGTGAAGCCCTTATACACATGCAAGGCCCTCGCAACAGAGTTTTCGCAAAAAATGGATACTTATTTCAGTCTAGCCTAAGGAGAATATTTATTCAGCGAGGTCCTTGCATCGGCAAGATTTAAATGTTCGCTCTAAATTTGCCCTGCGGCGGAGTCGCTTCCGGCTACAATCAAAGAGATACTGAATAAAATCCCAAAAATACGATCAAACCATAAATCAAACACGATATTAATCGAGAGACATGTCCACGTTAAAGTTGTCACGGTATAATTGAAAGATCCGCGAATAAAAGTAAAATGGAGAAACTTCGAATCGTGAAGCGGACTTGACTTTCGGCTATCCAAACGATTCACTCACCGTTGACAAATCGCCGACATTACCGTCGCCGACACTCGGACTGACGTGTATTAAAGCGACTGCCAGAAATGCTTTGATCGGACCGAGGAGCTCCATTGTCGGCCTTACGACGAGTCACGTTCCATCGATGGTGCGTCTCGAATCCGATCCGCGTCCTCGCATTCTCGTTTAGAGGGACGCGTCGCCGAGAATTAATCGATTAAAATCGTCCGGTAGTTGTGGAGACCTTTTCGGTGAGATACCTCGTGAAATCCCAAGGATTAGCGCATAATAAAGTGCGGTAAGGCGTGTCCCAATCTGTCGTTCCACATATAACCGGCAATTCCTGCGTCGAACCGCGCACACACACACACACATGAATCCTTTTAATACACGTCGTTAACTGCACTCGTTAAATTACGATAAACGAAGACCTGTATAAATCATGCGTCCTTTAATCGGCGCGGACGACGTATTTTCTCACCTCATTCTTTTAGATCGCTTGAATTATATTAAGTGCTCACCGAGTAACCGAAAGATTGACGATTAAACGTTTCCAACAATGCATCATTGATAAATTTTTTATTGAGATGATATAAAAATGCAAAAAATCTAGATACTATAAGTTTAAAATAAATTTTTGCATAAATTTCATATCCGCAATGATTTTTTCTCAAGCGATAGTTTTTGCATCATTGATAGAAGAATGTCGTGCCAACATTTTCATGCTATTGTATGTTTTCCATTAATCTTTATGTTCTTTTAGTGCATTTTACATTACCGAAAGCTTTACAAACAGCGAATATCGATCAGTACAATCGCATTGTCGTGCGATGAAAGCAAAGAGAGTATGAGTGTTTGATCAGTACACGCGATTAAATTATTTCGCTATATTTTTACGCGGGAACATCTACACCGTAAAAAATTTTTTAAAAATTCAGACACGTTTTTGTCTAAATTTTCAGATATGAGTGTCTGAAAGAAATTTCAGATAATCTGTCTTAATCATCAAAGTCGTTTTTTTTTTTTTTTTTTTTTTTTTATTTTGTAACTAAAAAGTTTTTTTTTTTTTTTTTTTTTTTTTTTGAAAGTTCAAAAGAGTGTGTCTGAAAATTCAGATAGCATTCTGTCAAAATGCAGACAGTGTGTCTGCAAAAAAGCTACAGACACTTTGTCTGAAGTCTCAGTTAGTTTTTTTTTTTTTTTTTGCGATGTACGTCACCGCAATCGGCGAAGAGGTCTCTTATATAACGTCGGATTATTTGCATCGGTATCGGAAACCTCTAGCAACGACATGGATATTGCATCAGAGGATCCTTTTCTCGCGCATCGGCAAATCGCCGTCTTATCCGCCTACGCGCGAGGATCGATCATGCGTACGGATCGGCCGCAAAATCGGCGCCCTCGGCGATTTTCTCTTTCGCGCGATCTACATACACGGGACCGCTTTTTCCCGCGGGATAAAATCACCGTCGTCGCGGAGACTGAATCCTGTATAAAATTTCACGGGAAATCTTCGAGTCACACCGATATATTCCGCGCCGCTGCGGGAAGGAAGCGAGTGATATATAATCAACGTTTCGCGACGCGCGTTCTCCGCCACGAAGAATTACGAGGTGTTCCGGAAGTTCCGGCTCGCTTCCTTTCGTGCAGACTGCCGTTTACTACGTTCATTCCGACCCTACGTAAGAAACTTTTATTTCGCTGCTATTAATCTTCAGTTTTCCTCAATGTTTATTTTAACCAGATTTTCCAACGTGCTAAGACGGTGATCTTTATTATGATAAAATATTAATACCCCAACGATGAAATTAAAATATTGATGCTTTTTTTATGCGTGCTCGCGTTCTCTATACTCCTACTTCTACCGCTCATCCCGGATTTGTCGAGGACTTTTCCACCCACGCCGATGCCAACGCACTCGATATATCCCGAGGAAGCGGCTCGCGGCCGCGTTTTAATACCGTTCGTTTGACAAACGTCCGTGTATTTCTCTTCCTAACGCTCGTCATTAATCTCCCGACGTGGATGAAAGAATTCGCGCACGAGCGAACCGTTATTGTGCGTACATATATATGTAGTTGTGTGTTACTGTGCGAGAGAGCGTTTTATTCTTTCAACGCGTTCATAGAGCTCGGAGCGCCATTAAAGAAGCCTCTTGATGGCGTAATAACCGACCGCAACGCGCTGTTACTTCGGTTGTATGGTGCATTTTATTTTAATTAAGCGTATTCTACGATCTATTTTTGGCTTTAATATTACGATTACATGGATTACGCCCTGTGAAAAAAAAAAAAAAAAATTCGTTCGCGATGTGACGTAATACTCGAGGCTCGTAATATCGCGATGCATACGAACACGTTGATTCCGCTGATTCATATTTTTCTTGCCGTACTATATTTATATAATTGGATTATATTTTCGCACTGACACAATGATGGAAATCCGCGAATCGGATTTCACCGTCGACACACGCGCTATCTTCGTATCCGATCAGTCGATGCAATCGTACTGTATACCATCTCGCGATCATCCGCGACGGAAGGATTCGTCGCGCGCGTTACACGCGAAATTGGCCACGTCGGCATTCTACATGATGCACGGGAAAATCGAAATTCCGTGCTTGCGTTACGCGCGTCGCAAGCCGAACGGTGACTAATGCCGCGATTCTCCTACCTCGCGTACCACCTAGGCTCGCGTGCAACATGCATCGCTGCATATAAGTCTCGTCGCTACCCACCTTGCGTTGTCCTCCGAGCCGCGGATATCTACCTGGCGGCGAGTAATTTTCTTTGTTAGCCGAGCCCACGATCGGCGATGACCACGGCGTTTACGCGAAACTGTGCCACACACTCTCGTAGATAAGATTAAAGATGAACGGGGACACACACACACACACACACACACACACACACACACAGTCGGGAATACTATGAAACGTCGAATGGCGCGAAGGAAAGCTGATATTTCTCAATGAGACTTGTCAAACGTCGAATTTTTAATTGTTTTTCGTAAAAAAAAAAAAAACGCTCGATATTTTTAATATTATCTCTCTTTTACTAATGCAAATGGATAAAGTTCCGAATAGGTGAACCCTCCGATTTTTTTGAAACTACACTATTTTTTGACCTTGTCGCAAATTTTCATTATCATATTCGTAATCAGCGTTCAAAAATACAAAAAATAGTGTAGTTTCAAAAAAATCAGAGGGTTCACCTATTCGGAACTCCACCCATGCAAATAATATCTTTAGACATCGCAGTTTTCATTACTCGACATTTTACCCTTTCATCCTTCGCCACATATTCAAAGAATACCTTTTAAAAAATTAAAAAGTGCCGTACTAAAAAATATTAATTACGCTACGAGCCGGAACGTAACAACACCTCGCAAAAAAATTTTAATTATGAATTTCAATGCATTTGAATAGTTAACCATAAATATATTAGCGCCAGCTCGATCGTAATTGAAATAATAATCACGTTTAATAACTCTCACGTCTTGTATTTAAATTTTTCTATATACAAGGTGTTCTGAAATTAAATGTATGGCGATGCACACGCGTTGAGTTTCTGATAACGAACTTTTGCCATTATAATATTCTATATCAGAGGCAACAATGTCGATTTGATTTCGCAGTGCCTCGTTCATATGCAAATAACTGCTCGTATAGAGAATAATTCTGAAATGGAACGCGCATGACTATCGAACGTGACAATCGCGACGGCGTAAGTGCCGTCATAAGAGTAAATATAGACAGCACTTATTGTACAGTTATTAAGTATTGTTCTCCGCTGTAAGTGCGCGGGGTGAGCAACGTGGATTTGACATTTTATACTGCTTCCTGATTATATTATCATACCGAGAGACCTCGTCGCAACGTAGGTAGCGCGTTACGTTGCGTTGCACGATACCGATTACGCTCGCGCTGACGATTCGTCACGGCGATCGAACAATCACGCAACGCGTAATAGTGTAGGCGTTTAATGAATATGCGGTATTCACTAATGAGCATCTCGCTTTCACTTGTATAGAACAATATTACATTACCATTAACGGTTGCATGGTGCATGTGGGTGTCTGCATATTTGCTGCAGCTAAATTATATTCATAAAAATTTCATCTTTTCCATTCCTTCTAAAATGTTCCCTTTGTTTAAAATTTTTCACTAATTCCTAATTAAAATTTGCTTTCTGGTCATAATCGCTCTTTTTTAAAATATCTTTTTAAGATTTTTCACCAAATTTGGCTACCTACCGTAATCAAATAATGATACGATATTTTTCAGGCAAATATAATCGCTCGATTTATCTTTTATATACATCAATTTAATAAACGAATGCATAAAAATGAGCCAGGCCATATTGCAATATTTTTATTGCATTATTTCCGTCAGCAGAAAGACATCCGAATTACATGAGCGATAAGTGTCGCGACGTCGATCACTACGTGCTCCAGACATGAAAAGCGCAATTTACGAGTTCTGATCCGCAGTAGTAAACCCACCGTGTACGTGCACGAATCAAACAATGTCGGGGTTTGGCGATATGCAAATAGCTACAAGCTACAAGACTCGACAATCGGCGGGCGAGTATGCCGAACGGTTAATGCCTTACGGTACTGCGAGCGATACGTTACCGTCCGCGTACCGAATGTTATTCCGTACCGATGTTACCGTTACACACCGATCCTTTCGTTATTTCAGTGATAGCGAGTTTAGTCGACCGAGAGATTGCGCGAATATTTTGTATTGTATCGCTCTTACATTAATGCGTGTCGAGCGTTTATCTCGATTATCTTTATCTGTTATCGAATCTAATATATGCCTATTGAACAGAGCTACTGAAATGAAATGAAATATATAGAGAGTACGTCACATCTATCGTACTTGATTTTATCTACGAATTTCTTAATCAACTTGAACACAATTTTTCAGAAATTTTATTAAACGTAGAATAAATTATTATTATTCTCACTTTTTTTTTTTTTTAATTTACATAAACCCTAAATTTTTAATCGCTTGTTATTCAAAAACTTTTAGCTTTATCGATATTTTCCTTTACTAAATCAAATATATGTCTATTGAACAATTACTGTACGAAATACATAGAATACGTTACATCTATCGTACTTGATTTTATCTACGAATTTCTTAATCAACTTAAACGCAATTCGTTGGAAATTTTATTAAACGTAGACTAAATTATTATTATCTTCATTTTTTAATTTACAAGAGTATCTAAACTCTTCATCGCTCATTAATCAGAAACTTTTAACTTTCTCGACATTTTCCTTAACTGGATCAAATTAATAAAGATAGTTTCCAGAGACAACAAACAGAAACCTGAAATAGTCTAGGGTAGTTTTAAAACTCACACATTTTTCTTGACTATTTACGATATTCGTACGCCTTTGCACGGATTTTGAAGTACCATACATGCCTTTAGACACACGATTGATATGTAAAAATAATTAATTACTTAGATGTAGATTATCTAAGCTGGGTGCGTAACTTTAATTAACGTCTTGTCCGTCGGGCTCTGTTTGCGCACTTGTGCGAGACCGCAGAATCGATTAATACCATTAAAATCATTAGACGTGAAAAAGGGCGAACACGCATTTACCTGACCAGCATGGTGCCGTTGCCGTCGGGTTGTAATACCGTTTAGTGAATGCACGTCTGCGAGCTTGTACGTATATCAGTTTCTAATCTGCGACAGAACACGCAGGACGAAGGTTTCGTACAAGAATCGTGCTCATGTAACGAAGCGTGCACGTTGTGCCCGCGCATATAATTATGCACGCGCGCTAATACCTCGAAATTACCGCGATATGTTCGCGTGCGAATTAGATATCCTATAAGATATTCCTTTATGCGGATAATATAAATGAGCGAATTTAGAAATAATTGCTATAACGGATGTTTACGTTATACAGATTCCAACTCATCGACCTTATTCCTCACGAATAGACAATCAGAGTGGTGGAAATTATATTGCGCACGGCACCGCAAGCGTTAATAAAATAAATCTTTACTATGAAGACGTTTATGAATTTTCTTGCTATAAATTTTCTTCGGTTGAGCCTTTGTTTTAGACAATCCACGATAAACTTTAAGACATAATTCTATTTATAATTTTATATATAATATATATTTTATATATATAGATACATTTAATTTTTTTTTTGTTTTCTGTATTATATGACACATAAAATTACAAATAGAATTTGATCAAAAATTATAAATCGTCTAAAAAGAATTTTATTTTCATATGTATTTTTTACTCTTTATAACAGAGTTCACATAAAATATATGTATCTTTAATGTAGAGAATTAAGGATCTATAAATAACACAATTTGCTTTATAATCAAATCCTTCTCAAAAAGAAACTACGGATTGATCAAATAATACATCATCTGACATCCTTTTCAAAAGTATTCTGTACCTAGACAAGCTCGAAGAGACCGCAAGAAATTCAAAAAAAAAAAAAACTGTCGTGTAAAGAAATATCGCGAAGTACATGTCCCGAACACGTTTTGAATCGAAGGGACCCTCGGGGCTTGGACTAATAGCACTCGAGAGGACAAGAACCACCGCGTCAAGAAGTGCGATATGCTAATGCGAATATGGTTTTCCGACCGTCGACTGGTTGTTGTGACTCACCGATCGGTCCCTCATCCCTCGGCCCACGCAACCTGACCATTGACCATCCTACATCCTCCTGCCGATTCTCCTTGTGGCGTATTAAATTAAGAAGAGACATGCGCATTTATAGCTGATTAACTTACACAAACACACGCGCATTCACGTATTATATAGCCGCTAACAAGGCGGTCTACGTAAAATCGATGCTCCGAGTATCATCGATCACGCTAAGAATGCTCCAGATCGATGTTATGTAATACGTTTATTATGTGTGTATGCGACATCATGTGCTCGACGTCGAGAATCTTTCGCAACAGGTGTAGGCGAACGTTACATAACGTAAATACCATATCGACGACACATATGGAATATATCCATATCAAAGTTTTCTTAAATAATACTAATTTTGTTTTCTTTGTGGAGACGTTTATTATTAATCTCCAATTAATTATTTCTCTTTATTAAAAAATTTATTAATACTTATCAAGTGTTATAAAATTTTGTTTATTTCTCGCAAAATCAGTAAACTTTTAGTAACAAATGATGTCATTTTATTTCCGAAATAGGCCATTTCGTGGAAATATAATTTTTATCACTTTTATGAATCTTAATACAAAATTATTATCTCGCTCTCTTAGCATAAATTTTTTCGATCCAAATCTTATTTATATTAAGATACAATTAGATAATTTTCTAAGCATGCGCGCCGTTAAATGATTACCGTTAGCTCCTCGTTATTCATGCAAGAAATTTCCACGGTCATCGCACGGGTTTTTAGTTCGATGTCACGTAATGCAACATATCGCTGGCCGACGCTCACTATATGTTCAATTATCGTATACTCGACAGATAACATATGTATTACAATGATATACATAACGGGAAAACGTCCAACAGTTACGAGATAAGCAAGAATCGACTGACGTTGAGTAACAAATTGAATTAAGAAAATAAAAAAATTTCTGGATAATAAACTAAAACAAAAATTATTTTTTATAAAGAAATGAGATATTTATTATTAATTATCTTTCTCTTTAATAAATGTTTTATTATACTATGTGCTTTGATATCAATATTTTTATTCAAAGATAGTTTCCAACACATTATTTCTTTATTTCGCGTTAAAAGAACGTCCTTATTTAAGGAGATTATCGATTATGTTTCTCCTTTAGAGCCCCGTTAGAATCATTACATTAACCATTATCTCGTTGCGAGTATAGGTGTATGTCATCTCAGCGCCTACGTCACTATCAATATCTTGTCCTATCTTAACTTTGATTTGCAATTCCGGACAGCTGGATCAATTAGCGTAATTAACACAAGATGGAAACTCACCGAGGCCAGGATGGTGACGAGATAACGCTGGGTCCTCTCGTAGTCGAGCGTTCGATTGACCGTGACCTGTCCCTGGTGCGGCAGGTTGATACTAAAATAGCCGTATCCGTCGGCGGTGGTGATTCTGTTGCGTCCGACACCTTCGTTGCTGCCGATCCTGCTACCGTCGCCTGGTGCGATCGAATATTCAACGATGCCGTTGACGCCGGCGTCGGCGTCGAACGCGTCGACATTCTTGAAGATCGTCGAACCGACCGGAGTGAGCTGAGAGAAAAGAAAACAAACGAGAGAATTATTTTCAATATATAATACATAAATACATAATTCATCCACCTCTTCTGCCTCGAGGAGAGAAGCGCACCTGGCCAGGATAAAGAAATCATGGCTATCCTTCGAGCTTCCAGCTGCGATGAGAAATCGCGGAACGATATATTCCGTCGCGGTTCTCGCGGAATCGAGCGGGATTAAATTTATGCGGCGCGTTTTACGCGATTTCAGGGAGATGTTGGCCGGGGTCGGGGTCAGACATCAGGGTGATAGTGATGGTAGTAGTAGTGGTATGCACGCAAGGGCCGTCGGGGGATTCATAATTCGAGGGGGAACAGACCGAGCAGGTTGTCCGCAATATGCGTGCGAGAGACGATCTATGGGGTACGGGGCGTGACCTCGTTGGGGATTACGCGAAAATAATTCAGCGGTATTTTTTGCAACGCCGAAAGCCGCGCGCGCGTTCCCGATTAATCCGCGGAGATAAGTCGACGACTACCGTGCGGCGCGACCGGAACGTATATTCTCGCGATTCGCTTCTCGTCGGGGCCGACTCAATAGGAGCGATATTCGCATGCACCTTCGCTTATCTAACGGGATCAAGACTATTGCTTCAGAATACTGCGTCCGATCCGTGTACCGTCTGCCTTTTCGTAGTAGCTCCATAGTAAAGTAGAAATTATGATTACACGTGAAAAAGCGAATCTTGTACTAGCAACAAATGTTGCGATAAATCCAGCTTTATCTTGATACGGATAATACACATTTTCCAAAGATATTCAACATCTTTTCACTTTATTTGCAGTGAATATAATATAGAGCTGGATTTTTATGGGCAATAAATAATATTCCCTTCCTCTCTCTCTCTCTCTCCCTCTCTCTCTTGAGAGATAGAAATAGGTAATTAGTGTATTTCTCAAAATTAAAGATAAGCTAAACCCATAACGATATTCGCACGGAAATACTTAAAGCAGAATATTTCTGGTCATTAGCCACAACCATAATAGCGAAGAAGCCGTCGTCTCTCATTTACTTAATGTAGCTAATTTCCATGAGTTTTTTGACAGTACGACGAGCGAAGATAAAAACGCGAAGGGGGCGGATTGCTTCCGGCGCTTTGCAATCAGTTCCGGAGAGCGATTATCACCGTGATGAGTTTCGCTTGTTCTCGCGTGTCCACCGTCGGTTGTCGCGACGAAACCGGTTGCTCATTGTGGATTAATTAGCTCAAGCGAAAGATCAAGCGCGAGCCGACGACGATTTCGCGATTTCGATCTTCCGCGGAACTCCCGCAATTATGTACGGCAGGTGGAGCAAAGGTTTCGCTCTCTGAGCCCCGCATGTATTTCGCTTGCAGTTTCCACGCTAAGAACGAACGCAAAGGCGCCATTAATTAGACGATAATCTGAAACCAGCCAGAATTACCTTCGCGGAATCGTCTGCTTTCTCGCTAAGCTTTGAAATGATCGTGGCACGATTCTCGAGTTCTACAATGGCGATTTATACTTTAATTAACGAATAAACGAATCATGGTAAAATTATACAAACATTGTAGTTTTCAGAAAATTTAGCGTTTCAATTTTTTGGCATCGATTTTATTATTACTCTTTTATATATCTACTAGACCACTATAAGCGCGCGCTACGCGTGCGCCATTTATTTTGTATGTATGTGTGCGTAATTATTTATACATATTAGCTCTAGCTCTCTGTTTTTTCAAAATAAATTAAATAAAAATTACACACACTTAATATTTGAACTGCCAAATGCGTCAAGATAACCAATCAGCATCGCAGAAAGGAAATAACTTGCGAGTATCGATTTAACACGTCTTTAAAAGTGAATATCTCAATGAGAGCTGTTCACGGCATATTATTAGAATATTATATGTATGTGTGTGTTATATATAAAATATTATAAAATGCGCCATTTAGTTTTTATAAATAATAATAGACAAAAATGATTAAAAAATCGCGATATCTCTTGCAATATTGGTTGAAGCGTAAGAATATTAAGAGTTTCTTTTATATCTCGTGAGATGCTATCAAGAACTTTAAATAAGAAGCCGGAATTGCGAAAAAATTTACCTTTAAAATATTTAAAATTAATTTAAAATATATACTTGTATATAAAATTTAATATGTTGTGTGTGTGTGTATATATATATGTCATAGTACGTAAAATATTTCAGCAGCGAATTATCAATAACATGGTATTCAGCCTTAGCGGCGTAAACATTACCGCTATTGTTAACATGTTACGGCTTACGACATAGTTATTATTCATACAGCGACGCTCGAACAATAAAGTAGTGGTACGAGACGCTCCGTCGAATTCTTTTTTTAAACGCGATCGCGACAAATATCGAGAAATAATTTGATATAATAAATAATTAATTATTTTTTAAATACTTTAAATAATACATAATTATATCGCAACGATAAATGTCGAGGCGCCTATTTTGCACGTGATGTATACATATATAATCAAGAATCGAAGTGATAGAAATCAAAATTATAAATTATTGTTTTGTCGCAATCTCTCTCTCCCTTTATAAGCAATAATTATTTCTTTAAAAATACTTCAAGTTCAATTATATTTCGTTCGATGCTTCATCGTTTGACTTTTCGACGATTTAAATATAATTCGGATTGAGAGCGTGCTGTAAAACGATCGAATCGCAAAATTGGATAATTAATATAAATTGCATACGTACAATTTAATTTAAACAATTAATCGCGTAATTTGTCTTTTTATTTATATGATTTAAACAAGAAAGAATTAGAAAAAAAAAGATTTTTATATAAGAGCTATAATAGTAAAAGTTTCCATTTTTAGATTATAGTTTTTATATGAAATTATTAAAGTTATTAGTAGTTTTTTCTTTTCTAAACTTATATAAAATTATTTTATTAATTCGCTTATTATTATATATACCGAATATAAAATTCAATGCGTATAATAAAATTTTTGAAATATTGATTATTTTGAGCGTTGCTATAATTTGCATCTTTTATTTGCATGTTACAGATCAACGTAGCGACCCTGACATACTGAGAGGAAGCGACAACGTAGCCTCAAGACCAACAACTCCGCTGTTGCGCATCAGTGCCAGTGAGTGATGAATTTTATTTTATTTTGAGTTAACGGATCTGTGTAGATATTGTAGATGCAAATAGATTGTAGATTATAGATTGTAAATAGATCCGTTACCTCAAAATGGATGGGCTAGAATAGATTAAATCAGATAACTTTCAATAGATTTTTTTAATATGCATTGAAACATATTACAGGCATAATTTGAAGTATAAAGTAAAGCAAAAATTTGAAAAGGATATAAAATATTTCTTTTAATTGATAAATTTTATTTAATTTGTTAAATGAAGAAGGCGCTAGTAATTTTATGAAATAGTAATGATTTATTCTTATATTGCGCCGATTTTATACGAATTTTGTATAGCCCATTCATCTATATTATCGTATCAATTAAAGCTTTGCTTTTATTGATGTAAAGCCAAATTATCGATCTATTAAATATAAATGTTTTATTAATTTTATTTTAATATAAATTAT
>NW_021849308.1:1800861-1805919 GCF_003651465.1 Formica exsecta | reverse complement strand
AATTTTATTCAATTTGTTTAATGAAGGAGGCGCTACTAATTTTATTAGTTGTATAAAATAGTAAAATCTTATTTTCGTTGCACCGATTTTATTCTAATTTTTCATAGCCCATTCATCTATATTATCATATGAATTAAAGTTTTGCTTTAATTAATATAAAGCCAAATTATTGATATATTAAAGTATAAAGTATAAATGTTTTATTAATTTTATTTTAATATAAATTATATATTATTATAATTTCAATCAATTAATTTTGATCGATAACTTAGCATTATATTAATTAAAACAAAGTTATATTAAAATGATGCATGACAAACGGTCGTAATGTCTCACGACCGTAAACGAGCGTGAAATTACACTCACATACCGGCGATAATAATTAGCCGGCAACGGAAGAAATTTTTCTCCTTCATTGATCTCCGATAGAGATCGAAACTACATTTCTGGCTAGGTGTAGCCAGAATGAATATGGCCAGGATCAACAAAAGGTAGGTCTAACTGGCCCAACGGAAGCAATATAGTTGACCAATATCGTGGTCAAAAGGCGCAAAAGTACACATGTTGGGTAAAACATGTGTTTGCGCATTTCTACGTGTAATAGCATGTAATCAAGAATGCTACCGGTGCATTCTATTAGGGCACGCGAATAGGATACGCAAATAGGACACGCGAGTAGGGCACGCGAGTAGGGTACGCGATTAGGGTAAGCGATTAAAACACACTCCCCAAAATTTCGGTAATCCCAGATTCTCGCTGGCTTAGCCAGCAAAAGTAGGGTTGTTAGAACTATTTATTAGGACTATCTTAACTTAAGATAGTTATTTAATTTCTTAAGCATCTAATTCCTTAAAATTCTTAGGAAAACTAAAAAATGAAAATCAATTATAAAAAAATTGTAGAAAAATTAAAATTATTAACTTTTCTACAATTTAAATTAAAAATTAAATAGTAGAAAAATTAAAACTAATTATAAAAAATTTCAAAAATGACATACTCATGCTACATCCTTTTTTATAAATTATAAATTGTATATATATTTATTATGTACAAAATAAAATGTAATACGCATGTGTGTTACATTTTATTTTATATATTTAAAATTGTATATATATTTGTTATATTGTTATATAAGTTTATTTAATATTGAACTCTTGAAGTAAATGCTGTCAATATCAATTATCTGAATTATTGGATATATCGGATATATCTATTTGATATTGATAGCAGTAATTGTAAATTGTACTCTAATTATAATAGTACAATAATTAATTGTAATTATTTTGAGTTATAATTGTAATTTATATGTAATTATATAATTGTATTAATAATATTATAAATTATATAAAACTTCCTTTTTTTGTAAATTACACGAAAATTTACCGAAAGAAAATATATAATGGCAATATAATAGAAAGTCTAAATTAATTTGTATTTTCATACCAAAAAAATCGTCGATAAATTCGGAAAATTATATTTGAAACAAAATTGTATATATATTTATTATGTACAAAATAAAATGTAATACGCATGTGTGTTACATTTTATTTTATATATTTAAAATTGTATATATATTTGTTATATTGTTATATAAGTTTATTTAATATTGAACTCTTGAAGTAAATGCTGTCAATATCAATTATCTGAATTATTGGATATATCGGATATATCTATTTGATATTGATAGCAGTAATTGTAAATTGTACTCTAATTATAATAGTACAATAATTAATTGTAATTATTTTGAGTTATAATTGTAATTTATATGTAATTATATAATTGTATTAATAATATTATAAATTATATAAAACTTCCTTTTTTTGTAAATTACACGAAAATTTACCGAAAGAAAATATATAATGGCAATATAATAGAAAGTCTAAATTAATTTGTATTTTCATACCAAAAAAATCGTCGATAAATTCGGAAAATTATATTTGAAACGTTATAAATATCACAAATATCGCTAATTCTTCTAGTATTTAATAGAAAAATTATTGAATAAGAATCCGAAGAATCGATGTTAAGCTAACGATTAAATATTAGCTTTTTGTTCACGGAATTTGACGGCTGCCTTCGACATTGCAGAATCGCGAGTAAATTATTCCAAATTTCATTTTGAACTCTTGAAGTAAATGCTGTCAATATCAATTATCTGAATTATTGGATATATCGGATATATCTATTTGATATTGATAGCAGTAATTGTAAATTGTACTCTAATTATAATAGTACAATAATTAATTGTAATTATTTTGAGTTATAATTGTAATTTATATGTAATTATATAATTGTATTAATAATATTATAAATTATATAAAACTTCCTTTTTTTGTAAATTACACGAAAATTTACCGAAAGAAAATATATAATGGCAATATAATAGAAAGTCTAAATTAATTTGTATTTTCATACCAAAAAAATCGTCGATAAATTCGGAAAATTATATTTGAAACGTTATAAATATCACAAATATCGCTAATTCTTCTAGTATTTAATAGAAAAATTATTGAATAAGAATCCGAAGAATCGATGTTAAGCTAACGATTAAATATTAGCTTTTTGTTCACGGAATTTGACGGCTGCCTTCGACATTGCAGAATCGCGAGTAAATTATTCCAAATTTCATTTTGATTTGATTGATATTTATGAATTTCGTATCGGAATTAAATATTCGTTAAATTAATTAATTAGCTACGTTGTGAAAACACCGCGTTTTTTCCACGTTCTTGGACGCGATCGCTGTCTTAGCTAAGGGGCCTTATCGCTGTCCCTCTCGTCAGGTAAACGTTAGTAAAGTTACGTGGTTCGTACCGGCGAGGAGTCGAAGCAATCTTCATCGTGGAGAATTATTTCTTGTCGATTCTTGTAAGATTCATCCGCGACGTCTAGTTCGGTGCTCTCTTGAAAATTAGGAATGTTTATTGCAGGATTGGAATTAAACCCAGGTTTTCCTGGCGATTTCCGGAAGCAATGGTTTCAGTAATGACTCAACGACGACTGCCACACGCCTTTTCAAAGTCGAATTTAATTTAAATGGTATATTTGAAGGGAAAATATATTTCTTTCCCTTCATTAAAAGTGTTCTTCCATCATTATTAATATTTGTATATTATTGTCTTAATGTATTAAAAAGACTTAATAGTAGACTTAATAGTAATGGATATAGCTAATGTATATAGATAAATTTATATTTCTCAAGCAATTTCAAATTGCAATTAATTTGCCTGTTTCTATTGACTTTTTTGATATAAAAAATTATAATTACAAACGAATATATTTTATTAATTATTTTTAATATAATTTTCGATCTTTTTTTGAGAAAATATTTCTAGGTGCTGAGGATATTAAGATTATTTCTTGGTTTCTTTTAAGAAATCATTTGCAGGTATTAAACATCCCGCCATTCTATGATAGTTTTTAGATATATTATTCTATATATATATAATAAAATACATGCGCAAATTAACGTACTGTCTCAAAAAACTTTTATACTTTTTTAAATATTATGTTACAAAATACATATTATATATGAATATAACGTAAAATGTGCGTATACTTTAAAACTTTGAGACAAATCGAATGGGTACCCCGATATCAGTGAAATATCGGCAAATTAATGTATTTAAATGCTACAGAAAAAGATTAATTATAGCTTAGAATTATTATAATTATACTTGATATTATTTTGATTTATTTTATGTGTGTTGCAAAGCATTCAAATTAAATTTTTTTTTTAATTTCACCGTTATTGGGTTCGATTCGTCTCAAGTAGTTGGTACCCGAGAATTATTTGTACTCGCACATTTAACATTAGCTACAATAACGCGATGCATGTATTTTATTATCCATAAAGATAGTCGTTCGTAAACACATTTTCATAAAAATTGTTATATCCATTTAATCTTTAATAAAGAAATATATTTCTTAATAATGGAAGAACACATTTTCTCGCGCGAATTTCAATTTCGTAAATTAAAAATAATGACAATGGTAACTGTCATTGATTCGATACCGAAATCATTGCTATCGGGAGCAGTCCGGAAGATCCGGGATTCGTTCCCTCCTACAGCGGGACTCCTGATATTCAACGGATCACTTAACTTTTCTTTGCGGATTGATCTTGCGAGATCTGACGTAGAAACAAAAATTTGATCGTTCTCCACTTTTAGGATTGTTCTTGTCTTTGTCGGATATTAACCGACGTGTTATCTGGCGGAGGGACCTTGATCTGGTCAAATTGTTGGGCCAGTTATCCTACATTGAACGCGGCGATAACGCAATGTTTTTATAATGATATCTTAAGATTTACAAAATTTTATAATGTTTAGCTAATTTTCCGCGAAACGGTACATATATTCTTATTCTCAATCGCGAAATTTGCGTAAAATCAAGTATTTGAAAATAAATCGGGCATTAGGTTCTAAGTATATTCACAAATGTTCTATATTACGAACGCGATTATAAAAAGCTCTCCAAATGTCCGTCGAAACATTTTCATATAATTATATAGTAATTATATCGGTTCTCTGATTGTTTCAAAAATTACATATACATACATTGGAATCGAGTATTACAGCTATCGTCGATTTATTTATTTGTCGCGTTTATTTCGCAAATTTTAAATCGCGGTTTAACTTGTAATTTAATCGTTGATTTACATCGAAGCTTCTCTATCTTTTTTCGGATATTTTCTTTGAAAGTTTACACAAAATGCGTCAGTAAACCAAATACTTTTTTCTACAATTGAAAAAAGATCGATAACTTTATTAACGACTCTTTTGGTCATACTTGTTTGCATTATATAAAACTTAATAAATTTTGTAATTGACCGATTATGAATCATAAATATCATATTAATCATTGCATATCATCTGATTTAAAAATTTCTAGTGAATTCTGCATTATATGAATATTTCGGATATTTTCGTGTAATTCCGTATAATAAATTCTTTTGTAATACATTTTAAATTATATTTTATATTAAACTTTATATTATATTTTGTAATATAATTAATTCTATATCAGATATATATAATTAATTATAATATATATTTC
>NW_021849308.1:1767846-1800795 GCF_003651465.1 Formica exsecta | reverse complement strand
AATTTGTAATTATATATTATATACATTTTATATAATTCTTCGTATATTATATTTTTTATTTGACAAATTTGTAAAACTTATTTATTTAAAAAAAAACCTATATTACAAAAAAAATTAAAATAAAAATTTTTCCTCCTCGATGGTATCTCCACCTTAACAAAGGCATTTGCCGGGTGAGGAGGTTTGAGTGCTCTAATGAACCTGAGAGCTATACCGGCGGTAACATATAACATTTTCGAGTCAAGCAAGTTTGATCGTTCTGAGACCAATTAACGACGTTTTGAGTTATTAGGGGCACTTAAAGTATTATATAGATTGCCATCAATGAAATACTTTGAGTAAGCGTTTGATTAATTAATCAAGACAAAGGCCGGTATTCATAGTCTATTCTTATTTCAAGACCGTCTTAAGTAATGTCTTAAGATATTAATACGGCTCTGTGATTGGTTTATGACATCTTGTAAATCTTATCAGATTGTACTTAAGACGGTCTTAAATACAAAGTCTTAAGAACGTCGGTCTTAAGAACCGACTATGAATACCAGCCAAAGAATCTTGTGCTTTAAAGACAAAATAGCTTTAAAGACGAAGAATGTGTTTTATATTATTTATATTAATCAGTATATTAATATTTTTTTGAATAAAATAGAAGCAAAAGAGACAGTAACAGAGAGAATAGAGAAAGAGGGGCTCGAAAATATTTTTGTACTCCCCTCGGAGAAAAATTTTATATTATTTATATTAATCAGATTCTCTCAAAACCTATTTTTGGTCAAACATATATTCATGCTAAATTGGGATTAATCGCTCTCAAAGCGATCAAACTTGCTGCATTCGAAAACGCTAATAGTTACCGGTAGGGTCACCCATGCCGGACAGGTCAAAGGGGAAGAGTCAGACTAAGAGAGATACCGTAATTATTATATATTTATTATATTAATATTTTTTTGAATAAAATAGAAGCAAAAGAGACAGTAACAGAGAGAATAGAGAAAGAGGGGCTCGAAAATATTTTTGTACTCCCCTCGGAGAAAAATTAAGTCTATTCTATTATAATTTTCCTATAGTTTTGTCCGTAATCTTTTATTTTTTAAAGCGTTTCAATCATTAGTGGCATTAATTAATTCTTTCGCATTCATATGATCGCTTGGTAATAGGTATACTGTCAGGTTTTTGCAAAATGTCACAAAAAATCGAGATATTTCTTGCAATATTGATTGGAGCGTAAAAATCAAGAATAAAAGTTAAGAGTTTCTTTTATATATTGCGGGGTGCTACCCAGAAATCTAAATAAGAAGCCGGAAATGCGAAAAAATCTACTCCTCCCGATACTTGAATATGCCTTTCTTTATACAATGTACAAAAAATTGTGATTTAACGAAACGCGGAGATCTATTCTATCATAATTATTATATTTTCCTATAATTTTAACCGTGTTCTCTTGAATTTAAAGAAATTTTAATTATTAACAGCGTTAATTAATTTTTTCACATACACACACATATTTATAAAATTATTTAGATATTAACTCTAGTTATCTGTTTTTTCAAAATCAAATAAATTAAAATTATACACACACTTAATATTTGAACTATCGAATGTGCGGCTCAGTCATTACAGCCTTTTATTGATATAAAGTAATGCATAGTGCGGTCGAGATAACTAATAAATCAATATCGCGGAAAAGAAGTAACAATACTTGCGAGTACCGATTTAACATGCCTTTTTTAAGAGTGGATTTCAGCGCGCTATTCCTAAGCGAATTGTCCGGTACTAATGCACGCGTTGCAATCCCGATGTAACGGTTCATAGATGTAAAAGACGGAAGAATCTGCGGTATGCGTGGCCCCAATCGACGACCGATGTTCGCGCTCTCGCTATAACATCCAGAATATACTTCTCGTCAATTTAGCGACGAATCTACTTTCTTCGAGCACACTAAATCGACACGATAGAGCTTGTCGAATAATAAAACTTCCGCATTCGACACACTTTTAATTTCTGTAAAAGCTTCGTCACTCATGAAAAGCGTCCGATTAAAAGAAAGCGTTACAATGTGACGCAACATTCGAAGAATATGATTGTGACGAAAAATAATTATTGAGACGCTTTTTGTTATTACGTCTATCGTTACTTATTGTTAGTTATGTTAATATAATTCAATTGTAACACAATGTATGCTCAAATTATCGCGCTGGTTCTTAATTGTCTTTCCTCTTCTTTGTTTGAAATAATTATTGATCATACAATATTATTTGATTGTCTATACGATAATTAATCTTGCCGGAATATATTCATTTATCTTGCCGGAATATATTCATTAAACTTTCACCGCGTTAACTCTCTAGTTCTCTTCTGAATCTACATCATATTTAAACGCATAATTATAGCATTCATTATTGTATTAAGTATACATTTTCAGCTGCATGTGCATATATCGTACAATACGTACCGCAACTCATTATGGGGATAAATTTATACCTCCGTGACGTGTATATACCGTGAATCAATTCACATCATGCCCGCATTTTCACGCCCGATATTTAATTACTCTGTTAATACAAAACGCATTTTCCATCGCCCGCGTTCTCGTCCGTTTTACTATAGATACGAAGCAATATCGGCAGAAGAAATGTGATGATTAAAGCTATTTACGCGACTTGGAAGATGATCCAGCAAAATTCTATACGTATATATATATACATACACTATTCAACATAAATATTCAATTAGATACGAGATAGAAATGAAAATTAGAATTCTTTTGCAAAAAACAAAAGATGCTTACCTCCGGCACAGTGGTCTCGTAGGGAGTGTTAATGAATTTCGGTGCATTATCATTGATATCGGACACTCTCACAATCACCGGAATCGTCCGTTTTTTGTTGGTCGATTTCACCGTGCAACTCAACTGAAAAACAAAGAAGCATTCATATAGAATAGCAGATATAAAGATTTATATCACACATACACACAGACACATTTTAATATTTAATGTTTAATCTTCATTAAAGAACTTATTAAATAAATTAATAATAAATATTGTATTAATAAACTGATGTTGCTTTGATAAGATATAAATAAAGTCAGTGTATAACTATATCAATCGTATCTGTATATAAATAATAAATTAATAATGAATTAGTAATGAATTAGAATAAGAAATTAGTAATGAATTATTAATAAACTGATATTGCTTTGATAAGGTAGAGATAAAATCAATATATAATTATATCAATCGTATCTGTATATAAATCAAACTAGAAGTTAATTTTTATTATTAAACGCCGATAAATTTAATTGAAAAAAGATAAAAAAACGCGCGTATATAAGACTATTATTGGAATATTTACGAGTGTGATAATTTTATTATATCGATTGCATGCTTTCACCAGTATTTGCCCGCGCAACGCAATAATTAATTGACCTCGGTCGTCGAATTAATTTATTCTGAGCTCGATTATACTCCCCCCGCCTATAGATTTTCCCTGAATTGATCGAAACGCGCTGCGCATTGCTGTCACGACCGAATTTACCTCTCTATTTCTATCTTCGTTTCTTGATCTCATTAAATCTTATCCATTCGTTCGATCAATACGAACTCTTGAAATGCTCGATGCGGTGCTCCAGATCTTTCACATTCCTCGTACAATAATGTCATAAGGCGCAGTATATTACATATATGTACTTTGGCGAATACCAAACGAACCATCGAAGAAACGGCGTCTTCGAATCGTGAGCACAGCAATCAGTAACCGTATTAATTTTTCATAATTTTATATAAGAGATATATACGAATTAATATACAAATATAGGAATTAATTATACAAATATCTTCAAAAAGTGGAATTTCCAATTAAAAATATATGTTAGATATAACCAGAATATTTCCTTCGTTCGTTGATGAAAATCATCTTTCGGATTAAAGAATATAAAAATGTCTCTCTCTCTTTCTCGATCCATTTCAGTTTTCTTCATTCTCACTTTACTAAATCACTAATATTAAGTCAGTTTTCCTGTACACATTTCTTACAGAAATTAATTGTAAAATTTGCTTTAAAAAGAGAGATGAACTTTTTCTCTAATTCAGTATTATCTTTTATAAGAAAAAACAGAAAGAGTTGCTCAACTCATTTTTTTATAAAAAGTTTTAAAAAGTTATAAAAAGACTTTATAAAAATAAAAAATAATACTGTAATTTTCAATATTGACAATTAATAGCTGATGCAGAAAGCCACTATAGATCTAACCGTAGACTCATCTGCTTCCGCTTTAACAACAAGTTTGTAGCTCGTGACAGCAAAGCTAATAATAGAACATTTTATAGACAACTTTTTACACAGATAACAAGATTTTCTCCGGAGAAACGAAGGAAGTTTCTTCTGTCAATAAAGCGACGACATTTTAAAAGAGCAGCGGATACAAAAGAATTTATTTGAAAAAACCCGAAAAAGATACGATTTTTTTATCGTAATTATAGCTTATAACTCTCGAAATATTAATATTCCAATAATTTTAAAAACCATTATTCGCTTATCTTCAAATATTTGTAGTTAAAAAAGAAATATATGATGAGATAGTATACCACTTTCTTTATTTATCTTTTTATCTCTGTATTATCTCTATCTTCATAACATACATATTATTCTGCTTTATATATATTTTTTTGCTTTATTAAATATTATCCTTTACTATATAATACGTGTTCGCTTAAAAATCCCGATAATGAAAACATTCTCTCGCGGAAATTTAGGAGAATTAGAAATCAATGATATTAAAAATTATAAAAATTTCAAACATACAAAATGCAATGCGTACAGAAATAAAAACTGATGAGTTGTCGCAAAGTATAATAATCGGGCAACGCGGAAGGAAATAAAATTTTCACGCGTGGCAACAATTTTTTTTTCTCTCGGCGACACGTGCTCATTATCCAAATTCCCGTTGGCAATAATTTTCAGTGTAGCAGTTTCCCACGATAATTTCCGCGAGAGAATATTTTCATTGTTTATTACAAAAAGAGGTTAAGTTATATCTCATAGAGCTCGCGAAGTAAACTTTCTCAAACGGATGAGTAAGAACACGTGCGCGCGAATTGACAGCTGTATAATCATTTGTACCGTGAACTTATCACTTGAGCGATAGCATCCTGTACGACGATGCTCTTCCAATTTCTTACGTGTGAATCCGAAAGCAATATTTCACGGGCGAAAGTAACACGCGGGATTAGCACCGTGATAAACGTTGTCACTTTGTAACGCATATGACGCATCCATAAATTATTCAAGCCGCATAATGTACTATTAGAAACTAATCAAGTCTTGAATGATCTCAATCTTCGAAGGATGATGTCTTAGAAAATATACGAGCGTTCGCGTTGGCGCAAAAAATTCGCTAGGAATATTATCAAGACAATATGCTCTTGTAACAAAGATTTGGACTCATTTTACTCTTTTGTATTATTTGTTTTACTTTTATAAATTTTGTAAAACTACAACACAACTACATTTATTAACAAAAGTTTTCTATAAATCAATTTAATCGGCGGCTCCAGTAATACATTGCGGAAGATTAAAGTCTCTTTACCTGAAAAACCACATGCGAGAGATTTTCGTCATCTCTATCCAATGGTTCAAGAAGTTGCAATTTCTTGCCATTCAATTTGAAAAGAGGCGCCCTTCCTGGAAAGATAAGCTCCAGCATGGTCTCGTTATAAGGATCACCGGACACCGGAAGTTCTTCCGGTACGGTCCTCTGATCGATCGCTGAAAAAAGAAAGACGGCGAAGGCGATTATCATTGTGCACATCAATTTATCTTATATCTAGGACGAGAACGCAAATGGAATGAGTTTTCTACCTCGACGATATTTTCGCTATTTATTTTAAACCAAGTAAGCAATGAAATATTATGATAATAAAAGATTTTCATTATTCATAAAAGAAGATTATTTTAAAAAGCCAAAATAAAAACTTCTAATTAATATTAATTTTGTTTATTGAAAGAGAGAAATTCGTTTTATTAAAATATATACAAGAAATGATCAGAGGGTAATTAAATTCGTATAACCAACCATTTCTCAAGGAAATCTTTTATTGCTCGTATAATACGGCTTTCTCATGCAAAGATCAATCCGTCTATGTTCCGCGTAATGAATACTATCTTGGTGGGCTGATATCAATCTCGAGTAATATCTCATTAGTGAAAGCCAATATGGTTTAATTACAAACGTATTGTGACTGTTCTACTACTCTAACGTTCTCTTCCTTTAATTTTTATCGTCGTTGTAATTACTTTCGTTTGACCGAACTAATTAAGTTTTCTATTATACTGTCAGATGTCATTCGTTGAAACGAATTCAACATCCTGATGCTATTACATTTAGATTAAATTAAATTTGTGCTGATAAATCTTAGTTTAATATATATTCAACGTTTTCATATTTTTTTAAATTTATCTATTCAAAAATATCAAAATCATTGTTAATACTTTTAAGGAACAACATAATTTAACTGATATGAGAATATAGTAAATCCGAGAGACGGAAGATTTTGACTTCAAACTTTTATTCTCTTTAATTTTTTCGGAATAACAATTATTCCAAGATTTAATACGTTAATGTAATATATGGAATAAATTTAGTATCATTTGCTTATAATAATAAAGTCATTTCCCCGTCAAAATTGGGTTGCTTTGAGAATCGCTCGCCAACAAATACGTCATGCATTATGTATATGACGTACGGCGGTATGTTAAGAACGAGCAAGAGATAGTAGTTGTTCAGATCTTTGGCGTACAAGATGATTTCTCTCGCGGTGATATCAGCGTCAACATCAGCGTGACTAGCTCGATTTCGATAATCATAGATCAGCAACTTCCGTGCCCCCTCCCTCCGCCCCTCCCCCCTCCCTATAATTTCCGCAATTCAGAATTGCGACACACAATACAGTCTCGAAATTGGGTTCGGGAAACGATTTACTTGTGAATGTGAAAAATGATGGTTGAGCGGTTGCGATCGATACAGCTGAATGCGACGTGGAAATCAAGAATCGGATAATATTAGGAGCTATAATTCGCGAAAAAGTATAATGGCTGAATATAATGGATGCTGCTTAAAAACCAGCACCAAACTTTTCCCGGATAAAATCGCGTACGTTTTATCATGTTTCAGAATAAAAATTGTCACAAGAACGAGTACTGAATGAGAGTATAATAATGTAAAGCAAAAACGCTAAAAAAGTAACAACAAAATGAAAGAAGCGCAAATCCATTACCAGAAAAATATATTTTTACTCTGGTTTTTGTCATTTATCTATAAATTATTAAATTCACATTCTTTTTTATATTTGCAATTTTAATAAATTATACGTATTATTCATTGACATTGATTTCTAGAAAACAGGTAAATTTTGATAATTTACGAATATAAAGAAACAAAAACCATAGTTTAAAAAAATATGATAAATTTAAATATTTATATATGTACAATACATTACACTTACCATTTCCCCTGCTTTCTTCGATGTCAAGTATGATGTTCGATTGTCCTGATTCCACCTCGCATAAACCTGTAATGTAAAACGTACAAAATTTATAATTTAATATTAGTTTTAATTTATCCATATTTGCGTGTCAAATTCAATAAAATTATAAAATGTCAGCCTTTATTATTTTTATATATATTAGTAAAAATTTGAGGGAGATAATAAAAAAGAGACGACAGAAATAATATTTTAATATACTTTGTAATATTGCAAAATTATAATTTATTTTTTATTATAATGCATAAAACACTAAAAAAAATCTGCACAAAAGGTCCTCTATTTATAAATATTATAAATATTTTTATTGTAATATGTATGTGACATTTACGTTATGGCGACTCGAAAAAATTCATTGTATATAATTTTTTGTCTCTCTCTCTCCTTTTTATAATATATAAGCTATTATATAAGCTATTATATTATATATACATATATATAAGATAAATTTAATAATAAAACTGAAATGCTACGATTTAATAACTATTTAAACATATTATACTAATGGCGCTAATATAATAGTTGAAAATAAATACGTAAAATGTTTTTCACGATGACAAATTTTCTTTAAAACATTTATAGTTTAATCAACTAGAAAAGGCAATCAGCTGAGCAATAAATTAAATTATAACGGCTATATCTTCACGGGAAGAATGCAATATCGTTTTCTGCAGCGTATATACAAACAAAGCACTCTAATTTCGTTTACGTGCCATTAAAGCTACATGAAAAGCTGAAATGCAATTAACTTTACAATTATCAAATAACTGGTTAGTAATTTCACTCACAGTTGCAAATTGAGAATATATAATATAATATAATATAATAATAAGTTTTTGTTTTTTATTTAATTTCAAATACGCTTTACTTACACAAAATCTCAACGCGATACCTGAGATATAATGTAATAAAAATTGAAAAATGAAACTATCTCCAGAAAGCCGCAGTTCAAATTTTTATCGAAAACCGTTGCTCCGAATTTATGAAAAAATCTCGAAGACTACATTCGCAGATAGTTTGTACCTACAGCTTCACGACATCCTGTAGAAATCGATGCTCTGACGCAAAACTTTTGTGTTTGATTTATTCTCAGAACCCATGCTCTCTCAGACAGATGTGAGAAGTCCGTTCGGACGGAAACGTGACGCGCAAAACGCTTACATTAAGAAAGAAGATTATAGCATTGCGAGCTCGAGGCACATTTTGACGTACATACTCGTGTATGCCAGCTGTTACGAAAGAGACCGGTCAATGGCCGATTTTTGTCAAGGCATCCCGACAGACGGACGAATTAATCGAATTTGCGCGCTAATGAAAACGAAAACCTAATTACCGATATGCTGCCATTACCTATATAAGGCTCCTTATATTGCAGGATGATTTATAATGTAACGTGATAGTTGTCTGTTTTATAAATTCGTCTCTCGCTTTTTCCCGAATTAAAATAAAATAAATAATTAAAATAACACAGAGAGAAAATATAGCAAAATATTCTATATTATATATTCTATTTGTTTTACTCATATAAATAGGAAAATTATCAGCTTTCTTTATAAATATTTCCTTTGAATCATATTTACATATATTTACATATTTATATACATATTTTTCATATCAGTTACAATTAATGGACATCGAATTAATTAACCTAGAATTTAAAACTCGGGTAATCCAATTCACATGACCTCTTAACTCAACTCATGCGGTTTCCGCATATCGCCGTCCATCCGTCATATTGCGAATTCGCGCAATTTCCACGCGAACATTCGTCATCATCCAGCCAGCTACGTATTCCCTGCTCTCATAAAGTTTCTCGCGTAAATCTCCCGGGACAGCGAGCTACTACTGGCAAACCCCGTTTATTTCTTCCCACGTAGAAAGTGATCGCGGTATTAGAAAGCGCATACTGTAGAGAACGAACGGTCCATCGTGCTGATCGCGACCGGTATTTATCTTTCTACTAAACGTATTCGCGAGTTGTTTTATGGGAGATGCAAAGGTTTTAGGGTGGCTGATCTATGTTCGATCGTCGATGAAAATACCCCTCAAACAAAGCAATTTGTGATCTCGCATGATTTGTTTTCCAGCGCGTCTGACACTCGCGTGCTGGACTTTGCCAAACTCTTGTAGACAATTGTTTAAAAGTCACGTACAATACGGATTGGAATAAAAGTATTCTAGAATCTAACAGCCTATCATTATAATGACAGCCGGCTGTATACAATCCAAGCATGTCGTGGGAACAGATACTAAAAGTCAAAGTCCGTACCTCTGCGACGAAAACTTGGTTTTCAGCACCAAATCCATTACCATGAGAAGATTGTATTTTGGTGCATGTATCGGAAAAAGTTTTGCAATACCTGGATTATCATAAAGTTGTGTATCACCTCTCACGTAAAAAGAAAATATATAATATATCGACTAAAGTTAATAACGTTATACATATATATAACGTTTAGAAAAATAAATAAAAATAAATAAAATAAAATAAATAAAATAAAATAAAATAAAATAAAATAAATAAAAATAAATTTATTCAGACCGATATTTTTCGCATAGAAAAATACAGGAAATATCCTTTTGTTAATTTGTAAATACGTTTTTCGAGTTACCAAACGTTAACCACCACCTTCGGTGAATCACGTTTCTCCGTTTAAACCCTCACCTTAAAACAACCGCACCTATATCTCCCGTCTATAATCACGCGAATTATCGCGTCGGTATGTATTATGTATGTTTTATCCCCAACCCATATTCTAAAGCCATTCTCTTGTGTATGCGGTTTATGTTGGTCGCAGCTTCCATTGAGCTTATCAATCCCCCTCGTGAAGCGCGAATCTCCATAAAACGTCAATGCACTTAGAATATTCTTCTTTCACTTTACGATCGTAAAATGGAGATAAGAAAAGAAAAGGGAACAACAATTCATATCATTCATATTTTTCATGGTATGAAAAAGAAGGATATTATGTCGAGTATTTCCGAGACGCGGAAACGCTTAATAAGACTTAATAACGTTAACGATGGTAAATCGGAAGAAGCATGAATAACTCGTATAAATAAGTTCGTTGTTATCTCGCAAGTAATATGCTCCGGAAAATAAAAGAACTATCGAAGAAAAGAACTCGCACTTCCGCACGTGCAATCGATTCCCGAACGCTTCGCTTTTATGTCCGGCAACGACAATAAAATACACGGCTTACCCATCGGCCGTGACATAAGTAATTGGCAATCAGCTGAGATAGATTTACGCGTGTGGGAAACCGCGCGGTTCAACCATGACTTTTACGGCGCGAGTTGTACTAATTTTATCCCACTCTTCTGCCGGCCGAGAGGAAACGTCTCTCTTTAAATCGACGCATCTCTGAAGAAATTTTAAAGGCAACTTTGCAATTCTCTCATTAAGGGCTTGATTTTGGCAACAGAATAATGCAACAGAACAATTTATATGATCCCATTAATTAATATACTCACCAACTTTGGCGTGAGCGTCCCGAAGATGTAAAATCACGCACAGCAAACACCAGAACCAGTGGGTCATTGTTTTTGCCTGCAAAAAGAGAAAGTCATATAATTAATACCTAAAATTTAACCCATAATATTATTATTTCAATATAATCAGACAGATCGTAAATTATGAAAGATCGCGAGAAGATTCGCCCGTAATCAGTCGCATTTGGCGAGATCTATATTCACCAAAGAGATCATCATATTCATAAGTCACGCTCTCCTAACTGCCAGTACGGCGATCCTTGGTGACTCTTAAGTAGCAGCTTTACTGAAATTTCTTGAAATACAAGATGTACTTTCCGTCACGAGCTCCCGTTTAATTCATGATGCATTAGTCTGCCATTCGCTTTATGTTAGTGACAGATAATCTCATTGTTGTGTATACTTTGATAACTTTAAACGTATGCTCGAAAAATACTTCCATTAAGAGATTCAACTTTTCTCTCGCATTAATTTCTTTTTGCAATGTCAGCCATCTCTAAATTTTTGCTAATTTATTGCATAATTTAACGAATCAAAATAGAAGATCTTTTATGAAGTATGCTTTTGGCATACCTTACATCTTCGACGAGTCACAAGATATGTTCGCTAAAACTTTTGGATATGCGACATCTAAGCAAATTTCAGTTTCGGGTCAATTAGCACAAAGGAAACTTAACTGGCAGATAAAGCCGTACGAAATGTCAAAAGCTTAATAGGAGCGCATTCTCTTTCACGTGAAAAGACACCGGGAGGATCTCATGAGGGAAACAGAATCGATAGCGCAAGCGGCTCTGTGAGGTCTTATGCTAATGTACCGTTGATGCACCGTGCGTAAATAAGACTATGCGTCAGCGCGAATAAAATGCCGAACAAAACAATGTTATCAGCCTCGCGTGATCTCTCGGGCACCCCTGTTGGATCCGCGTTTGCTTGATACCGTATAGATTCTGCCGATGATTTTTCTCACCTAAACACGCGCGTGCGAGTGCGACGATTCTCTCATCAACGCGCGTGAAGTACAATCAACCTTGCGAGAGAGATGCGTAATCTATGCATATAAAGATCCGCGCGTAAAACAATCAACCGCGGTCTTTAAAGGAAGAAACTGTATTGCCTCTCTCTTTTTATCTAGTTATAAATTATTCAAAGTGTTTTCTCTCACACGGAGCATTATGCAAGCTGACTATATTGATAACAGTCTGCATTTTACGGGCATTGAAAGACTTTCCCATTGAGAGACAATCGTTACATATATTTCGTAACATGACATAAGAAAGATAACGCGCTTTCGCGTTTACGCTAGATAATGTGTAATACGATTTCTAATAGACAAAAATTGAAAATCGTGATGGAGGATATTGTTCAAGCCTCTATAGTTCCGCATAGCCGAGAACTTCGCGTGTTTGCAAATTACGCTAGGTCGTGTAGTCACTTCGCGCTTAAATTAGGCTATCGCCTGTAGCGTCGTTCGTGCAACTGTCTCGCATGTACGAAAGTGTCTCCCAACAATCACGCACTCCGTGATTTTTGATCTCATGCTAGACTATTCTTGTCAGCCTCTTGTCTTCGTTGATTCTGACTTTTAGACTTTTACAAAAAAAAATCAAATGTAAGTAAAACCTTGAATTATAAACTGAAACAAATTAAAATCTGATAACTAGATTTTTACTGAGAAAAATTAAAACTAAAATTCTCGAGTAATCGGTTTAAAAAGATATTTGGGTCATCTTTAGAAACGCTAACCTAAATGTATAGCAGCGAGAAAGGCAAGGCAGAAGCGCGCTATTCATCGATCCCATACATAGGTATACATCGTGGCAAATGTATTCGGCAAATTTTTTCTCTCGCGGTTACAAAGTTTCCTTTCGAAATGCGGTTACGAACGACGAGACCGCGCGCAATATCCTCTCGAGAGTCAAAGAGGACGCCGTAATTGATGTAACGAGCAGTCGCTCCATTCACCGTACCGGGATAAGCACACGCCAAGAGGCGTTCGATTTCGCGGCTTACAGCATAAAATTTATGACGAAATCCTTTGCATTCGATAATTCGATCTTCGTTTAATGTAAATAATATTTACATGCCTCGGCTTGGTTATCATTCGCGCGACGACACTCGAATATAAAAGTAGTGATGCGAGACGCTTCGTCGAACTCCTTTTCTAAACGCGATTGCGATCAGTATTGAAAAATTATTTGCTATAATAAAATGATTTATTAACTTCTATAATATGTAACTACATACATATATCGCAATGATAGATACCGAATCGCATATTTCGCGTAATTTATTCACATTTAATCAAGGAAAATCGAAGTACAGAAACTCAAATTATAAATTATTGCTTTATTGTAATCCTTATGATTAATAACTATTTTTCTATCAATATTTAAAGTAAAAATATTTCATTCAATGCTTTATTGTTTGACATACTTTTTAAATTTAATTCGGATAAAGGACTTGAAGAAAAGGATGCATTGGACAGATATAATGATTAGGAATGAGAAAACAGCTTGTAGTTGTATAAAACCCGCTAATTATATTTTGTCATTATGTTATAGTTTATAATTCAATACATTGTATTATATAGAGCATTAAGCATCATAATATTATGTTGTTATAAAAATTATGATAAAATAGTGTAAAAAATATTTACTGTGTTAAAGTGGAACAATTGAAAGCATATCTTATACATATGAAGAAAGAAACATTTGAAATATTTTGCAAAGCCTGGCCGTCTTTATAATAGTACCTTGTCGGTGCGGAGACTTATGAGAATGATAGATTGTGTTAAATAGGAAATTTTCCAACGTGCTCTGCCGTAATTCTTGTGAATTGCATAATTAATGTCGCGGGAGCTGTAACGCATTAATGAACGAGACAAGAACGCAATTCATTTTCTTGTAATTTATCTATGGCGTTGAATACGTTGCGAAGTGATCCGAGATGTAGCAACGTATTAATTATAAACTATAATTTTCGAATTTATCTCTAAATTGCTTTATATTTGAAATTATTCAGTAGAATAGTATTTGTAAATTCCGACCATAATTGCTGAGAATCACGATTAATATGATGGATAGAATTATCTCCGAAAAATATTTGGAAATAACAGATTTTCGAAGAATTGATTGTGTGTGAGAGAGAGTGAGAGAGAGAGACAAACATGTCGTTTTTTTTTTTCGAGAAACCAGAAGTGGTACATATCGACAGTATGTCGATATACGTACTTTATACGTATTTATGTGTTGTAAAGTTTAAGAGCGTGATCTCTTGGAAGTAAGTCGGGTCACGCGAGAACCAAAGGAAAGTTTCTATCCGAATAAGAATCTTATTCGTACACAGCTCTCTGTGTTCTAACGTTTACTTTTTTATCTTTGGCGTATCGGATTCAATATCAAGATCGGACTGTATCTGACGTGACATTAATTTCGATTATGCAGCACATTAATTACGATTTGCACTCTACAAGGTATTGTCCCGACTTCCTTGATTATAATCGCTAAAACATGGGGTTTCCATTAAAGTTTCCCTTTAAATGCAACGACATGACCGTAATATTGCGTAAATATTTATTTGCTTGAGAGGTTGCCTCTACCATTATTTATTTCCTTTTTATAAGATAATCAGAAGACTTAAATCATGGATTTATAAACGGGCTATCAGGAAATATCTACAGATGCTTACTTAAAGTTTGCTTACTTAAAGTTAAATTCGATATTATATAATCCGAATTCTATTCTATTCTCTTGAAAAAGCGTACGGTTTACTTTTATTCGCAAACTATCCAACAATCCGTAAATTAAATGCTTATTATATAAATCACTATGTACTTGAAAATTATATCTCAATTAGAGAGCAATTAATTTATTATCCTTACGATCTTAGGTCTGCTGCTAGGTAGCGTAAAAAAAAACGGCTGTTAAATAGATATATGTAACACATCGATAATGTTCCCGGAAATATGTTATCAAAGTCAGTATACGGTTCAGGAATTACACGCTGACGCTCACCCGTCACGTATTTCCACAACGGCTGAATTACTCGACTTTCCGCTATCTGCCTTATTAATCGCGAAAGTACAGTCGTGTCTCAGTCCAGCTCTATCTAAGTCGGAAGTAAATCGGTACCCACGGTAAAACATTGTGAAACACCGGTGGTCGTTTCTAAGATGTCGTGCGACTTGACACCGTACATACATAAGTGCAGTAGAAATACTAGGAAATATATAGGGTACTAGTTCTGGATTACTAGTAGAATAAAATTTAACATTTTTGTTCAGAAGGATGACAAACGTACGACAAAATATTTAAGTATGAATATTATAAAAAATAAAATTTTTATATAATTTTGATCGATTTAATTATTGTAATATCTTTTACTTTCGCTTAAATTTTAAATAATGTGAATGATCCACAAAACTGGAACCCGGTAAGGATTAATTTTCAAAATACTATATCGTTTTCTCTGGAGGTATTATTATATAATAAAAATAGTAAAATATATGATTCGCACTTGCATATTACAATGTAAATAACAAAATTATAAGTATTAAGTGATTTATTTATAATTCTAATGTTTAGTTTCAAAAGAGTATAAAGTCGGTATTGTTTCTAATCCAATCAAAATTATTTATAAACGTAAATCGTATACAATTTCGTAAAAAGTGATTTTATCAAAGTCTATTATATGCATAATCTTCCATCAAATTGACAAGATAATTCGATATCTGATCGAGAGTTAAATTGGTCAACCGGTGATTATACAATATTGTGTTTATGATACGATACAGTGCAAATGTAATGCGTTGTTCGCTTTACGAGACAATAATTAAACCGCTGGTACAGTGATTGCACACAGCTTTGCAACGCAAATGGCTAACGTAATCCTAATGGCTAACGTATCACACTCCAACGTCCAACCGCGTGTGCGGGATGCGTATGTTACAAGGATGCACCTGCTCTTCGAGCCTTCGAGCTGCTACTCCTCTTCCGTTTTGAATACATTTGCTTCGAGCAGGAATTAAAAGCCGAACGAAGAGGAAATAATAAAACTAACTGACATTTGTATGTTAACGAAGCCAAAAACAAAAACGCAAAGTTAAATCTCTCGTTAATTTATTCCGTTAATCAAAATATATAAAATTTTTTGTTCGCATTTTTTTTTTAAGTAATTTTGAAATATGACTTTTCACATCACAGAAATCGAATCACTCGTTAATTTCTAAAACAATAAAGAGTTTTTCAATGAAATTGGCAATTTGATTAAAATTAAAATGTTAGTTGTGCAACATATTTCTTTTTAATTATTATTATTACAGAAATTATTATTATATTTATTTATCCATATTCATATCTGATACAAAAATTTTGATTTGCATTGTTTGCAAATATATTTATAAATTATGGGCATTTACGCGCTTTATATGAATGATAACTATATTTTTATATGTACTATAGAGTAAATAAAAAAGTATTCAATATCATCTAGCTTATAACTTTGCTGTGCAAAAAAAAAATGTGTGCGCTTAAAAATAGATTGCAACCGGTTTATTACGTTTCCTGATTCACAGAAACGGTAACAACGTGTCTTCCGTGGAAACGAAAGCTAGGACAATGGAAACACACGCGCGTTGTTTTTACTCTCATACGGATACGAACGAAACGTTTTTCATTGTTAATCCCCGGTTATAAAGAACGATCACCGCGAGAATGCAATGTGCAAGCCGGTTCCAGAAGCGCGGGGGAGGGAGGTACGGTATTTCTGAATTAAAACGGTGTCCCTGACAGAGAGAAGGGGAGAGAACCCCAGGCGGAGCCTATACTTATCGTCTCCCGACGTGGATTATTGCGCACGAATGTCGTGCCTTCTAAGCTGTTGCGTGCCCGCGCTCGCCGAGATGCATCGCTTTGTGCTCCGCTATTAAAAGTGGCCAAGTTAATAAACTACACTCGTTGAAGACACAAACGCCCATGTATGCGCGCGCGAGACAAGATTCCTGTCTTTATTGTCCACGTTGCGTTTTCCCCGAGCTCCGCACCTACGTCCGCGATGAGATAATGGCCGACTTACGCGTGCCGTAATGCAATTAATTAAGTACATGCCACGCTACACTTACAGCATTCACGATTCATCATCGCATTATTCGGATATAATAAAGAATTGTGTGTATAAAGAAAATTTTTTTCTTTATATAATTATAAATATGGATGGATATATATTGAATGCTAAAAACATAATTTTTAATTCAAATGTAGAATCATCGATCTCTCGCACATTTCACGATCACAAATAAATATCTCGCTCCTTCCGAAATGCCGCGAAATTCGTCGATTGTTCTATCGATTCCTCGATACCGGCTATCACGAAGATGAGGCGGCCAATATGAACCGAGAAGGACATTCTCCTATTATTTATTGTTCGTTAGAATGCGGCTTGGGCGCTTTGAAAGCTGTCCCGCCGCCAACCGAGGAATCAGCTGCCGCGATCGAGATGCGGATAAGATTCGCACACAACGCCACCGCCTACAATTTATAAAATCCCTCTCGCTTCTCAAGTCCGAAGCCTCGAGGAACACTCGCGTACTGTATGTGCGCGTGTAAAAAGAGACTCACGGATGAAAGAGAAGGAAGAGAAAAGAGAGATGATACACTCGCGCGAATCCGAAAGCGAAATCTCGCGCGCTATCGATCGCTTTCGATTTCGCTCTCCCGACATTTCCGTAGATTTTTTTATAATTAGCCGATTTTAGATCTATTAGATAAATTCTATAGAGCTATCGTCACACATTTCATCTCACTCGCTTTTTTTTTAACAAATTCGATCGCATTCGAGTCCCGCGAGAGAAATTTTGTTCACCTTTCACTCGGATGCTAAAACCGATCCCGTGGAAGCAAACAGGAATGTATACGTTTGAATAGAACCTCGGGAGAGAAGAGAGTAGAACAAATTTATTCAAAATCTAGAACAGATCTCCTGAGAGTACATTATTGATCACGGCAAATTCTGTTTTGCAATATAGAGCGAAGAAAAAAACTTGTAGTCGATCAAATTCTTATCCAACCGTCACGCAAATAGATTTTATAATTTAACGTCAAACAAAATAAATTAATCATTATATCAAGAACGGATAAAATGTTTTATGCACGATAGGCAATTAACAACAGTACATTACAATGGACAACAGCATAAAACAGGGAAGCGTTATATACGGAGATGAAACAGGTGCAGATATCGATCGATGATCTACGATCATTGTAAAGCTTTTCTGTAATTACAGCGTGGCTTCGTGGATCATAATTAAATCAGCGCCAGTGATTTATTATATTCCCACTAGAGAAGAGAGCAAAAGATGCGGATCACTCTCAATTAGTGTCTGTCGACATCATTTATCAGTGAAACGAGGAGAAAGCAATTTTGCGTTCTGTCGGTACTCATCATCCATCCGGAAGATCGAAGAGAAGAGGGGGTATTATTAATAATATTTCCAGGAAGGAAAGTTCATCTACATTTCGTACGGCGAAAAAATATGATAATAATAATAGTAGCGGACGCGATTAATATTGGCTACATGATAGATTCATCCTGATTATGATACAGATTATGCATAATATATACGGAAATTATATACGAAAAAAATCGAAAGTTTTGATTATACGCCACTTGTTCAGCAAATTTCAACGAGATTTTGAAGCAACGTATAATAAAATAACGTCGTTGTAAATGAAGTAATTTTTGCACATTCACGTACAAAAAAAAAAAAAAAAAAAAAAAATAATAATTAAATAAATAAATGTTCACTCTAAAATATTTATATTTTGTATCATATTTTATCGTAATTTTAATATAAAAATGAAGATTGTCTAAACTTTAAGTATTTAAATACAAAAGAAAGATTTTATTATTATAGCAAACGCTATATAAGAGACGTTTGTGTATCTCGATTATTATTAAAAAAAAAAAACTATTTTATATATATGTGCAAGAATTCGCGGATAAAAGAAAGTGCGATAAAAGTGAAATTTTCTTTCTGCAACGTTCCCACATACCCATCTCGAGAACAACGAAATTGCATTTAAAGACACCTTTTCGGTTGCACATGCCGTGTTAACCGAACGGCGACGAAGTTGTTAGTGACCGAGTGACCGGAACACGAAACGGAAGTCTCGCTTTTAATGATAACAGCTGGCTTGGCCAGCCTACCGTGAAAGAATCGCCGGCGGCAACGAACTGGGCGCATCGCGAGAGACTCGCCGTTGCCTTAGACGAGTTTAACAGCTGAATCTGAATATGATTTACCGGGCGTCGACGTTTTCGTGTTGTGTGCACCGCTGTGGAATCCCGCGTGGCGTGCACGCCGTCGTGCGAGTCGCGTTGCATGGCTGATCGCAATAATCGCGGGGACTTAACGTAGGCTTTCTACCTCGATGCACTACCGCGTTCGCAAACGTCTTCCGCGTAATTCCGTTCATCGCGATCGCGCCCGCGCGATTGAAGCAAAGCCATTTCTCCAGGAGAATGGCTCGGGCGTGATTAATGACGGTCGCGAATAACGATAGCCACTAATTCTAACTTTAGAATCAAATACCGCGTAAGGAGCATGTGTAAACCGATGTGGCGCGCCCGGTGTAAAGATAAGGTTTCAGACTTATGTGAGCTTCTCGGAAAACCGAGAATGAACCTGAGATTGATTGGAACGAAAAGTAAAACTGGTACCACATCGAAAATAATAATGTAAAAACGTAAACGTCATTCTTTTGATAATAAAGGATTTGATGATAAAAAAAAAATTGGAGATGCATATCAAACTCTCATCAATTTTAGTTTTATTTGAAATTAGTGACTTCTTAACAATAACACGATAAATCCAAAATACATTTAATATACTTTTTATTGGAGTAAATACATCTAAAAAATACACGCATTATGCGATAAAAAATATTTTGAAATTCTTTACGTGAGACCGCGCACAGAGGAAGAGAGAGATTTCACAAAAGAAATCGCACTTGGATTATTTAACCCGCCAATCCAGAACCGTGTAATTTCTCGGTCAAGAAGGTATTACTTTCTTGCTACTCGGATCAGATTATGTGCAGCGCTGTATTATTATCTGATAGCCCGGTAACCATCGTAAGAGAGAGAAGAAAATGTAGTGCCAAGAAGTATTTAGTCTGTAACTCTACGTGACGTTGCATTATTCTGTATTATGCCGCCATTCTCAATGTGCAATCGGATGCAAGTGGATTGAATAATCCAAGCGAAAGAGCGCCCCGTTTATTCGATAAAAAAATGGTATTTATATTATTAAGAAGCAGCATCGCTTTGTATAATGTGATCTTATGCTTCGTAAAGCATTCTGGACAGATGTTTAGAAGCATGACATCGGAGAGAGAAAGAAAAATGACAGAATTTAGAAAATGTTCTGTAGCCAACGTGATAAGAAACGAATATCTTCTTCCTTCAATCGCCAGATGATATTATTCCAGGATGTTTTTAGATTTGCGCTGAGGAAACAAGAAATTTTTTTTTGAACTTCTATTTAAGTAGAATCTTTTTCGATATTTAGCAAGATAATTTTAAGCCAGTACAAACAACGAAATATTAGCATTTAAATTCAAACTTTTTTTTCTCCCTCTCTTTTTATAAAATTGGCTATTTATTTTCTTCAACTCTCTAATAAAATCGCACATTGATATATTTTAATTAAAAAAAATATATTTTTAAAGTAAATATTTAAAAAAATTTCTACTAATAATTAAAATAAAAAATTCTCTGTAATTTTTCTGGATTTTCTTTAATATCTTAAATTGCTACGCCATTATTCTCGTTTTAAATTACTGTATATGTATATATTTAAAGTTTGAAGTATTAAAAGTTTACGATGAAAGGTTGAATTGTTAAATTTCAGTTTCGGATATCTTAAATTGAGCTTTCGTTGTTCCTCAAGTTAAATTAAGAGCCTTCTCGTCTTTCCGCAGTAATTGTCGGTTGCGTCGTCATTAAAATTGCGTTCTCCGTGGGATTCGCATAGAATTTACGAACGCGACTTGTAACAATACGTAACAGTAAATCTGCGATCAAGCGGAAAGAAGAGTACGAGTCTTCTCTACTCGACGAGAAATCCATCGTCGTCGTCGTTAGTTCCTCGCACAAGGCAACCAACTAAATCAGCGAAACTCTAAGCGAGAATACTATTTGACATATCCAAGAAACGCCGACTGTTGCATGCGCGAGGTTCTTTCGTTTATCAAGGAATCTTTCCAAAATCCATCTATCCTATCTAATCTATAATTCGGTTATTTGATAAACGTCAAGTTTATCAAGGAGTCTATACAAAATCCATTACTCTATCTATGTCGAATATTTCGCAATACACGAGTGCATGGAAGGATTCTTGCGTGTACGACATCCGCGTGGAGGATTCTCGCGCAGCAGCCACGGAGACTTTCACGCGAGTACAGTCTCTCGCATTATGCGACGCCCTTGAACATGCCATACGCTCGCTCGAACATACACTCTAACTAAGCATTTGCAAGACACTTAGAGCGCACATAAGACGCACGCAGCCGCTTCTAGTTATGCGTCTGTCGGCAGGGAGAAGTACAAGCTCGTTAACCCGGTGGCTGCCATCGGCGCAGCGCTGTACGCTGTTAATTAGGCCATGCCGCGTTATATGAAATTAGCCGAAGCGTAAATCCGATCCCCGTTCCTTCCTTCGTTCGGATTGTATGCAAGGCTCAATGTGGGTCCGTAAGACCTGATTTAAGACCGAGGGAATACCGATCTCCCGAGGATCACTCCTGTTCCGAGGAACAATGCCTCGTTCTCAATCGCCGCGGTTGGTTCATGCATACAGATGCGGATTAGCGATATGCACAACTTGATCCCCGTCGTGATCTGCGTGCACCATTTTCTTTTTCTTACGAAATCAGCAAGTACGAAGGTTTTTTGTTTTTTTATAGACAAGATTTTTTAAATAATCTAAACAAAAGTTTAGATTTATATATATGTATATATGGAAAGAAAAGTTAAAAAAATTGGAAAATGTCCGTAAAAAAAAAGCGCCCGCGTAGTTGTTCTGGTAATATAAATAATCTACTCGATCATTCATATATATCCGCGCAGAGAATGCGGAGAAGTATATCTTCAAGACGAACAAGGAAATGCGAGCGATATAATGGAGGAGTAGACACACATCGACATTTGATGGCGAACCTGATAAGCGTAAGAATATAAAGAACAGTGGCTATTATACGTGGCGCAAGAATATACTGTTTACGATCGGGCGCGATCGTTTGTCTGTACAGAACATCCGACGGATGCGCAATTACCTGCTTTAACTCGTCCAGTAACTCCCGACGTTGTCCAATTTACGCCGATACATGACACGTGGCGGGACGAGGACCGATGGGGAAGGACGTGGATTGAACGCGTCGAGAGTATAATAATATACGAAGCCAAAGGCTCGCGTGAAAAACTCTCGCTCCTCGTTCTATATATATGAGATATCGGGGATCATTTTCTAATCCAGTTACGGCTCCCTCACGCTTGCTAAGCTCGTTTCCTCGAGAGGAAACACCGCGCCGAACAAGAAATCGCTGTCCGGTCGTAATCTCGAACGCGAGGTAGAGGGATGTATGCGTAATTCTGAAAGATCGACGCTGTCATCATGTGCGGTTTCTCGCGACGGCGGATTTAATTTTTCGCCGATGCCGTTTATAATCTACGAAATATTATTATATACTATTATTATATATATATATGAGTGTATATAGATTTTTGAGGTATGCGGTCATGATATTTCACAGTAATATTTTATATCTCGCACAAGGAGATTTCTCGGGCAAACTTTACTGATCCGCGCAAAACGATGTATACAAGAAATGGGAACGGATTATCTTGAAATTATTGCGCGTATAGAGAAGAGAAAAGGAGATATAGAGGGCAAAAGGTGTGGCTACTGTATCGTGGAACGCAGCGAACAGTGTCCGTTACATCCAGATGGACGTGAATGCAGAACGCAAGCACCTGGATGCAATCTCGCCTCTTTCATATTCGCCTCGAGATGATTCCGTTAACTTATCAACAACGCATTTCTTTCATCTTTTAATCAATTTTTTTTATTAATTTTTAGCTTTAATTTAAACAATGAACAATTGTCGCGCGCGCACACAAAGTTTTATCGACGATGAAATTATAAAAGTATAATAATGGATGAAAGTGTATTAATATTGCGGTTACCAGAATATTCTTCCAAATTTTGACAAAAGAGCAAATTAATAAATTTAATAATTTGCAATAAATATTTTAATTTTAATATTTTTTTAAATGTTTGACACATAAAGAAAAAAATTTCTATGTAAATATTACAAATACGTCAAACAAATATAAATATTTTGAGTAAAATTTAAAATCTAAAAATTTTGAGTAAAATTTTTCTTCTTATTAAACTTATTCTAAGTATATTAATACAGCGATAATATTATATCCATCTGAAAAATACATGTTCGAAATAAAATACATTGTGGAATCGCATGTAGGAAGCCGAAGCCGAATCGATGCTCTTATTTAAGCGACTTGACTCGACCGCATCTCGAACGAGATACGGTTATCTCGAGTGCATAAAATGTGCAGGAGCGGCCAGCAGGTGGGCCATCGAAAGTGGATCACGCGGCAAAATTATCGTTTTTTTTTTTTCAATCTTATTTCTCTCTCGCCGGATCGACAAGTCCGCTTTCGCATTTGTATGCGGGATGAAACGGAGGACTCGACAATATCGGTTCACGCGTAGCCTCGTGTATCGACTCAAGCATTATTTATCGTTCGCCACTTTGTTACTCGATCGAAGAAACACAAGTAAAGCATTCGATTTATTATTTTAAGAGAAACGCGTTTTTATCAATTTAACGTAGATTGCGTAATTATAATTCAACATGCAAACGTGATTATAATTCAACATTCAGCTCGACTAAATTAATTAACTTAATCAAAGTAATCCATTATAAAATCTAAGTAATTCATTATAAAGCAATTATTTTTCTAAACTTTTAATTTATACTGATAGTATCGAATTTTTGAAGAAAATAAATTTTTAAATAAAAATCTCTTTCTACCTTCTTTTATATCTAAAATATAAACTATATCTATCTACAAACTTTCAAAATTTTCATCGTTTTAATTATACTCGGTATGAACCAGACTAAAGATTATCTCTACCTGTTTCCTCAAGCTAAATAAGCGAAAGTACCGTCAGAGGCGAAGGTGAACTACATGTTCTGTAAAATTAAAACGTTGCACCGCCTAACAGAGTACTCGGAACAAGAATAAAAGATCGTTAAAGTGTTCGAGCAAAAAAAAAAAAAAGTGTTCGAGAAAAAAAAAAAAAAAAAAAATTTACTTCGATAATTAACAATTTTTCATCTGTCTTATAGTTAACGTACGTTAATATCACATTTGACCGATCTCGCTATCTCGTTCTCTTTTTCTCCTCCTCGATTTCTGTCGAGCAACTTCCGGTGTCCGTGTATGCAGAGTACATTCGCAAATAATCGCCTACATCTATATAGTGCAGGGAATCTACTCTACACAAGTATACCATACACATATACACACACATGCACCCCCAGTCGCATCGCTCGGGGTTATAGAGTCAGTGGGGCACCCGCACATAAACGCACGGCGCAGCGATAGTAACCTGCGTGCGATTACATGCCGAGTAATCTATACAACCAGGTGGTCCCCCATGTCCCTTCCATACAATAGTGATCTCCCCGATGTCTCTTCTATTTATCTCAAAGTGTCCCGCTTTGCTCAGCTTTTCGACCCTCTTGTTTAACAGCCCGTATTACGTTCTCGTCCGTGCCTCATTGAACTTACCGCATTGCGACATTTGAACAATTCGCTAGTACTATACGAAGCACACTGTCTCATGTTAACGTTTGCATCTGTACTTTCTCGTGAAATCTTCGATCAATTGATTAATCTGCTGAAAGAGTAAGTTATCTCACAATGACAGCAAATGAAGGAAAATTTTACTCGAAATATTTGTATTCATTTAACGAATTTCTAATATTAATGTAGCATTTTTTTTTTGTGTCAAACATTAAGAAAAAATATATATTAAAATTAAAAAATTTATCTTTATTATAATTCACTCTTTTGCCAAGATTTGGAAAAATATCCTGGTAGTAAATAATCAAAAGAAGGAACTGTTTCTGATTCATGAAACTGATAGATAGCGTCAATCTGATAAGCGTAAAAGCGAATTAAAAAGATTTCATTAAACCAACTTCTATGCAATTACACGTGCTAAAGAAAATTATATGCAGCATCATTTTGACCATTAAAGTGTGCATGCACATTAAGTTTCTCATTTGCAACATCACGCGAGCGACTTTATTTTATATCGTGTACATAACGGCCACGTATACGCATCGCAAAAATGCTGCGCTAACGTTTTTCGTGACATAGAAGTGTGCGAGGAGATCCGGTAACATCGTTTATCGTACGTAATCCGTCTGTGAATGAAGGAAAAATAAGCCGGTTTCGCGCAACCTGTTTCGCGTGAATAAAAATATTCGCGATCACGGTTCGTAACCTGCCAGACGTGCGCTTAGCACGCGGATAGATCCTCTCGCACCATTCATTGCGGGATTTATCTATCGAGCGTGAGATATTCTGGGCACATACCCGACGATGTGAACGAACATTTTATAATATTCGCGCCGCGCGCTTCTTAGCATCGCCGCTGGCATTCTATCGGATTAACTAGCACGTGCCTGAAACGCTGGAATTTCCGCGGACCGCCGCGTTCTCCAGTCTGGAAACGACGATGATGATACTGCTCGCGTTACGGTAATGACAAGTGGTAACTTCGTTTAATCGACGTGTCACTCGTATGCAAATTTTTATCCAGGTAAATGCTGCCATGCGCTTCCCGAGAGAATTTATTATCGTGAAAATTCATTGATTCACATGTGATATTAATTACTCAAGTAAAATTTTATATATTATTCTAAAAATTATATAATATTTTTCTAAAAGTCTCTCAGAAATCGCGCGATTACATCGATGTAAGATCATCTTTTCGTTTAGAAAAAATTTATTCCAGATTTTTAAAATTCAAGAGAAAATAGAGAATTGCTTTGAGCAACGTTCCTTATGTCTGAGAATAAATGTATAGAAGAGATAGAGTAATTTCTTTTTTTAACAAGATAATCGTCCGGTCAACAGGTCTCTCTAGACGCAATTTTATTCGAACAGTTACGTGCTTGGACTGCCGTAATACATCATCAGGACCGATTCTGAGAAATATCGCAATTTTATATTACTTTTGTATCATGAGACCCACGGGGATCGGCAGATTTCCCTCGCATACCAAACGTATCGCGATCGAAATGCAAGGAGAACAACTTATCGTGACGTGCATCGAAATGTGAAACCGTCAGAAATTGAACTTCCGCCAATAGATATGCAATCGATGCAAACGATTCTGATCGATCGAAAAACTTGATCGAGTGAGAAACTTTCACTTCATATATCTCATGTTTCCTCATCGAGATTATATTTAAAATGTATAACATCACATTATTGTTAATTAACGCTCGATTTAAAATTTACCCTTTATTTCGACTATTGCCAAATTTGACCTCTCGCTTTTTAACGCGATGCAATTGTCGACAAATTGGAGAACGGGACTGAATCCCTTTGACCTTTATGTTCAGACTCCGTTCTTTCTCGCCGGCTGTAGACATTCCACGATGTAATTGGCCGTATCGTAGGTATTACGTTATATGTGTAATTAGCATTAGTTTAACGACCGATAGTTGTCGTTAACCCACATCAAACTTTTTATTCAATCAGGTTCGTCGAGATTCCAAGACTTGGCAACTTATCGCGATAGAGGAAATCCCATATAAATGTCGAAATCGCACTGCCGTGTTTTTTGACGTTATCACAATCGTCGGGAGCGATGTCGTATTGATACGTAACAAATTCTCGAGCCGGATGAGAACGTTTTAATTTTAATCGAACCAAAAAATATATTCTTTTGTCCGGATAAAGTAAGTTTTGTCGTTTCTAGCTGTCTCTTTCCTATTGAAATTCTTTGTTCATTTGAAAGTCAATGTTTTCTTAGTAAAACTTTTCTTGATCGCCTCACCTTGGTCCTTCATACAATTCTTTAAATCTTTCTATCTACTTTTCATATTTGAAAACTTGGCAGAAAATCTCGGATTAAATAAATCTATTATTTAAAAAAATCCTTTAAATGAAGTTTTTGGGTTTTTTAAGTCTAATAATATGAAAAGAAAAACTGAAAAAAATAACGCATTTTAATAACGCATTAAAATTCTTCTTTAGAAAGAAAAAGATTTCAAAAATTTTCAAAAAGATGCATGCATAAGAAGAAAAAGTAAATAAAATAGAAAATAAAAATTTCGTTTGTAAAACTCGATTAGTCGACATACTTTGATAAAAAGAAGAGCATTCTTCGATCACACTGACGCAATCTTAATCGCGTGTGGGTTTCTCGTTCAGCCAACCCGTTTCGATCACCATGCAGTCACGCTCCTCCAGACTTGTAGAGCACACCTGTTCGCGAAGTTGTGCAATCCTATCGCCCACGATACGGACTGACTGTTTCAAGAACCGATTGACATGCTGTTACCAGTGATCTACGACACGCTCGTTGACATATACCGTCGTGCATCGTGGTTTCCATCAATATAAATCAGTATTCTCAGCGAGTCGCGCGAGTTCGGACCATACTATTGTACGCACATTATCATGTGCAGAAATGTGTACCTGCAGTAGTATGTTTTCCTTTACTACTTGAGCTATAAAGTAGATAGAAAGATTAGATCTAGCAAAAACAAGTTGACAATTGTTGATATCCTCTTGTTTGTCTCTTTTAATATCTGATTTATATAAACTAGAATGTTACAAAACACACACGCCATTTATTTCCTTACGCTAAATATTATTTAATAAATTGCAATTAAAAATCCCTGATTTAAAAAAGAAATATCTTCTCGAGATATGCAAATTTGACATTTAAAATGATATAATATTAATTTAATTTTCATAAATAGTTTCTCTCTTGTGTGATCAAACTAAAATAAACTGTATTTTTTAAACGAATGTTGGACTTTATATGCGATGTTGGCTCAATCATTGAAATTAGTTGGAAATGCAAGAAGACACAAAAAATATATATTCAGTCTAAATTTATATTACAGAATGTTGAATATTTCAAGTCAATAATCGTTACTCGGTATTTTTGTTTATCGTTCTTCTCGGCATATTATTATTAAGACACGCAGTCGTCTTGTTGACATTCCAGTGACGTGACTCGAGCAAATAAATAATAGTGCGAAACATTTATATTGTCGAATTTCTGTTTGAGACGTGACAAGTATCGGGAAATATTTTACTATAATCATTTTAATCAACTTTTAGTAAACGACGCATAACTGTATCGCAATGATAGGACTTTATCAAAGCGTGTATTCCGTGCGATAATTTATTATTTCAAATAAAAATCCGAGCGACAAAAATAAAAATTATAAATTATAAAATCTTTTTATAAAAATTATTTTATGTAAAGTTATAAAAAATTATAAAATTCTTTTCCAGCAATAAAATTGGTTCTCTCCCCTTCTCTTTATCGACATCAGAATATATACCGCGGTACCGAGAATTTACGTACTGCACCCGAGCGCAAAAAATATACACCTATTTGCATTATTTATGTGGACTTAGCGTCGTAAATAAGTGTAACGAAGCGTACATACGATTCGCTTAAGCATAACATCGCTACGTTTTCCGTTGAGTGCGACTATTATATCTACCCTAACTCTCTCTCTTTCTTTAGTACTTTCGTGCGTTCTCCGCGGAACGAGGTTTAACACGCGATGTACCACGGACGAATAAGCCGTCGTTAATTTATCGTCTAATGGAATGGAGCCTATTGAATGTGCTACAAATATCGAGATGTGTTAATAAGGTCGGCCGCGAATATATTACCTTTTTTGTGCAATACGTAAAAGGTAATGAAGAAATTGTGCTTCTTTCAGTTTCGTTCGGTTCTCTGATTTCAAACGCGGAGAAAGGCAGCTTTATACGTTTCAGATCAAATAAATAAATGTAAATTTATCTCAGTACAATTGCCAACCGAGATTCTTTGTGAAAAATTGAGAAGAGAGTCTTTCAATCTTTAAACACTTTTTAAATAGCTTCTACAATCAGAATAGAGTGACGAGAAGCTTTGTTTCCAAAGAACAAATTTGTTCATATTGTAGCGATTTTCAAAAGTCAAAGAAAAGAGAGATATCCTTCTGCCGGTATCTTTTGTTTCCATTGAACAAAGCTAGCAGTTTAGTTGGACAAGCAGAAGGGATTTCGCGATGGCTCTTCGTGACTCCCCGGACTCGACGAGGTTCTTTGTTCGACGCGTAATGCCAGTTCAAAGAGGATCCGTCTCTCGCCCTGTTCAAACAACGAAGGGACCGTGCAGCAAGTCGTAAACGTTGAATTTAAGTGCCGTGAGTGCAAGTGCGATCGTCGGAAGTGGTGAGTGAGACCGCTCGTGCACTTTCGACCTCGAATCTTTTTACCGTAAAATTGTCCTACTTGCGAACGCGAAACAAAGAGATTCCGGCGAAGAGTATCCTGCGAAGTTTAATTCTTAAAGACAACAATCTGAATGTAACAACAAGCTTCCTGAGAAATGTCTATCTTGGCATTGCAGAATTAGAGCCCTTTAATCACACTTGAAACGTTCTCTTGGCGAATAATTAATCTTATCGCAATTGATATTGATCGACTATTCGCGGCGCGCTACCATAACAAATCCGTTAAATGCGTATTAAGTAAATTACACATATTATTGTGGTACATGGGAACGCACGTGCATTTCATCCATAAGGGTGAATGTAAATTCATCGTTAGAGCCAGCTTTTGAGGGTTAATGCAATTTGGCAGACGTATAGGATTCTCCGCGCTTTCAACGTTGCTTCGTATGTCGTAGAAAGCAGTTTAGATGAAAGGTCGGTGTTCACCTCCGGCCATGTACGATCACTCGTTTCCAATGCTGTTCTTTCAATGGAATAAAAGTAGGGAAAGTAAAAGCGAAAGAGAGCCCCCATTCGTCTTCCAATACTCGGATGAGTTTTATTATCGTATGGCGAGATAAGCACTCGAGAATTAAATTAGTTGAAAATACAAGTACCATATTGTGGGATCAAGGTAATCAAGATCGAAATACACGAGGGAAACTATCGAATTTATTCTATGATAAAGAGTATATATAAGAAATCTTTGGCTTCTTTACACGTTCACGCGTCACTACACACACACTCTCTCTCTCTCTCTCTCTCTTTTACACACACATGCTACACTCTCTCAGTATCCATGACATTACATTCTCTCTCTCGCTCTCTCTCAGCATCCATAACACTACAATATGATTTAATGAACGGGCATCTATACTTACCGCTATGCCACCGCGAATTCTCGCAAGAGTGTCGCATCTGTTGATTCAGCAATAAGGATAATGAACGAGACATCTTCAAAGCGAGCCTTAATGAAAGCGAGGGATCGCTCTATCGAGACACCGGAAAAGCAATGTAAACAGGAGGTTCCTCCTCTCGAGAGGAAACTCAATTCTATTACGCAATTACGCTATGCGAGTGTGCACGACCAAGTGAAGTTGAGACATTCAGAAGTTCTATTGGAAGAGATGCAAATGATCGTGCGTTAAATACACAAACGTAGCTTCTACCTAAAATACAATGAAAATACGAGCTGGATAGCTTTGAGCGCGCGCGTTACTTTCGACCCTGTCTTTCAAATAGAGACACGAATGCGACTATTGAAAGCTGGAGCTAAGAAATACAACTTATTTATATAAAGCTTTACAGATGAAAAATGACGCGAAAAACATGATTTCTTATTTAATTAATATTATTTAATTATATTATCATATTATTATAATTTAATTATATTATTTATTTAATTAGTATTATCAATATTTTTAATTTTATTTAGTTATAACTGTTACATTTTATAAATAATGCTTTTTCTCGACATGTAATAATCGCACACGTCGCCATTTCAACATCTTCCACTTGATACATCACATCTCATTTCTCCACGAAGCTCTTCAATTGCCGAGTAAGATGGCAACCTCGTGTAAAACTTCGTAATAATAAATTAGAGATCACCTTACTAATTAGCTCCAACGTGATGCGCGAGATTATGCACCGAGCGTTTTGTCGAATCGCAGGCTTACATTACGTCGGTCATCTCGCTTACGGTACCGCGGATCGTGATGCGCGTAATAATCATCTCACGTTGCCATCTGGGACGCGGCAGCTCGCGCTGGCGCGATCCAGGCGAACGTTAATATCGAGAAAATTGCTTTTATCACAACGTCAGTATATCACCGCTATGTCATCGTTCGTCGCCTCTGCGCCTTTGTCTTTCTTTTTTTTTTTTTTCTTCCTCAGCCCTACGTTCCAATCTTGCATTCGCAACTCGTCCTGCGTCCTGCGTGTTGGTAATGTGCATCAGATGAAACATAAACAGCCTGGACGTCAGACAATAATAGCCGCATCGGGTACGTCGTTCAAAGAAACGCGAAAAGATTATTTCATACATTTCGCATAATTACTTGATACTTCTCTCTCTACGCAACTAACTCCAGATTATTTAGTATATATTGCATAATTAATTTCATGAAAAAAAAAAGAAATACACGACCAGTACAGTGGAGAGGACATTTCATTCCGCGTATTAAACAGGATATTCGTGATAAAATCGTTGGATTAATTTTTTGAAATAAATTTTTCCTTAGTACAAATGTGTAATCGGCTTTACATTATTCAATGCATATAATGGATACGGATAAATTTTATTTTATTTTTAATTCTTTTAACATATGACTACAAAAACACTGTATTATTAACGTATCTCTTTCTATCGGTAACATGCAAAGATTAATGTAAATAAAGATTTATCGTTGAAAACCGAATACAATGAGCGTGAAGGGAGAGACATGTAGCTTAACCTTTCCTCGGGGCGCACAGGTGCCCGAAGCCGATGCTAGGCGTAAATAACCGCAATAAAAGGTTAATGCATTGCGCTAGAGAAGAGAAGGAGAGATGTGTTTTATAGCCGGGTTAACGTCACGCGCGCCTCGCTTTGCACAGGGGAGGTGTATACCTGGATAATGCCCACGTCCGTACTCAGAGTCCGAAATGAACCCGGTTGGCGGTAGGATACGAATGTATATATACGCGCTGGTTTACGATATAAAAACGAGAGAACACGAGAGAGAAGAAAGGTGCGCGAAATTGCAGGTGCAACGATCGCCGCGCTTCGCGATGCACATGCACGTGCGAGCGAGTCCGAGCACGTGCGTGCGATCGGCTGTTTACGCTGTAAATGCTACATACGCTCGGTGATGTGTTATTAATGCTTGGCGCACGCGGGTCGAAAATAATTTTCTAAACAAACGGTCGAATGACGCCTCGTCGATACGTTACTCTCTCGTCACATCGCAAAGCGCAGCTTTTAGAACTCGATATTATAACCCCTTTGCGCGCCAATATTGCATGCATATAAACATACACACATATATATATATATATATATATATATGTGTGTACGTCCTCGCCGTAGATCTCGATATTTATAACTACGGTGTCGTCGTCTTCAAAATACACCGCTTCAGCTAAATCAGGGTTTTCTTGATATTCATTATATTTAGTGAGGCACTCATAGCATTCCTCCCCGAATCGAAGCTCGGTTAGTAGTTTTCGACAATTTTGACAAAAATGGTTGGTGGAGACACCGTCGATAGTCAAAGTATGCTTATAGATTCTGCGCCAACTTAGTCTTTCGGCGCGGCTAAACTT
>NW_021849308.1:1739679-1767036 GCF_003651465.1 Formica exsecta | reverse complement strand
TGCTATAAATTCTATATGTAACAGACAATATTCTAACAGATACAAAAAATAGCGATAAAGTTTTGTTGTGACACCTAGAAATCTACCTATATCAGCAAGACATTTTTTTGAGTGCAATTTTTTTTGTTTCAATTCATACAGAGATCTTTTGCGTAACCGACAGTACTCCGTATCGTCGAGTCCGGACTCTTCTCCGTCGTTGATACGCAAGGCGCTCGATCGTTTTCCTTAATTAGTAGTAGTCACGGGACCTGGCAGACACCTCATGCCAACCGCGGAGTAGTCCCCGACTACTTGCCAAGACTGTACGCAACTGTGTCGGCGTTTGGTGCGCAGTACGCTTAATACCACTGCTCTAGCACAATAGCAACACAACAGCATCATCGTGTCGATACACACATACACACACACACACACACACACACAAATGCACATACACACATATATATATATATATATTCCCGAATATTTGCGTAGCATAAATTAATATATATTTAGCTCATATTTACACAAACAAGATTTTTATAATCAATATAATACACTCAATAAAAAAATAAGCTTTATAATTTCTATGTAATTTAAAATTATATTCTCATTTGTATGGGAGTTAAAATATTATATATTTTAATTTATAAAGAGGTTGTAAAGTTCATTTTTATGCAGTACATTATCACAATTATTTTCTTCCATTATTCTTACAATCGAAATTTAAACGTGTTATAAAAAATTAAGTACAGATTTTGTCGAAATTCTCCGAAACTTCGGTCTATATTCTAATCTAAATATGGTCGTTCGATCGCGATTTTTGTTTCAATACAAAGATCACATTGAATGTTAACACGAGATTGAACAGCTGTATGCACAGCGAAAATGCGGCCCCCTTTGACACAACGCACATTTACAATTCTTATTCCCGTATCTACCTGTCGTCGCCTTACATAGAACCGATCACTCGTGCGCAGTTTTTTTTACGGTTTCCAGCAGCGGAGAATCGACATCAGTACCAAACGAGAACGGTAGAGAAGGCAGCTTTCCTGAAATTCTCGCTCTGTGCCGCGATCAGCAGGTACGGAATTTGCATTGAATGCAATAACTTATCAAAGCTTGGAAAAAAAAAGACGTCACGGCGCATACGGCGAAACCGTTCGATGCATCTTGATTAATAACGGGGAAGCCGTGAGCTGCTACCTTCGTACACCGTTTTCATGTTACGCTTGTGATAAATTATAGCGCGGGAACAGAAACGATACGGTAGAAAAGAGTCTCACCACTGAGGAAAATCGCGCTTCGGACCAAGTCGGAGTTGTCATTCAATGCGCCCCATAAATACCGAGATCCGCATTCTATGCGCGATCTCCTTCTTCTCATTAATTTCCCGGAGACACGGTGTGTTATGTGTCTTCTTCTTCTTCTTTCATTACGGATTACACCCCGCAGTCTGCGTGATGTCACGGATCATTAACGATCTTCGTTGCGACTTATAAGCTTGTATTCGCAGGTTACAGTGTAGAACACTTAACGCCTGAAAGCTTAATAAAGAAGTTAAAGCGAACCGTTAAAAGTAACAGATACGCTCGATAAGTTACAAAGCGATGATGTCGAATCTCGACTTAGCTTCGAATATATAAGACGTCTACTTATAATCAACGGAGTCAAACACGTTTCGAAAACTAGATTTGATACGATATTTTTCTCTTCGTGATAATTTATGTGTGTTTCTGGGAGAGAGAAATAATTTGATCACACAAAGGAATTTTTTTTCTAGATATAGAGAGAAACGCCAAGATAATCTCAGTCATCTTTAGTTTTTTAAATGGTATGATCTTTTTTGTATACAGCGATTCTCCTGCACGTTGCTCTATGAAATGATTAAACATAAAAAAAAAAAAAAAAAAAAAAATTCAATTTATTCTAAGATACAATTTCTTTGATTTAATGACTAAAATTTTTTGTTTACCATCAAGAACTATAGAAATATATCAATATTAAAGCTAAAACTCTTAATCATCCACATAATGATGCGTCAACACACACACAGACACTTAGAAACAAAATATGTATTAATATTTTTCGTATTCGTATTTTATTATTATTTTATCAATTTATATATTAATTTATCTTACACATCTTTCTCTCCAGCAATTAATTAATTTATTCTATTGAGAATATATTCACTTGTATGCACGCCGAAATATTTATACGCGAATCCTCTTATTCTGTGCCGCGCCTTAATTTAGGTCTAGTACAACCGGCGCCTGCCAGCGTTTAATAAAGTCGCGATTAATAGCGGCCGCTTTAACGGGCCGCTAACAAAGTACCGGTGCATATTACCAAGCAAAGTGCTCGACTAGCGAAAAGTCGAGACTATAGTCGGCCGACCGTGGATAAACCACGCGCGGGAGCGGTCTAGAGCCCAGGCTCTCTCTCTCTCTCTTTCTCTTAGGAGAGGAACGCTCTCATGTTGCAAACCCGTATATATGCGTGCTCCGTCTGGAGCCAGCAATTACCTTATGCTCGTGTGCGCGTCCGCGCGTGCACGCAACGTTTATCGAGCTATCGAGGTTGTGCAAATAACGCGAGAAAAATTTCTCCGACAGGAACAGAGAGAGACAGACAAAGAGAGAAAGAGAGATGCGTGTCTAATTGTAGCCGCATGCGACGAGATATGGCACAGCTTCTTTGATAAACGGCCGAGTTAGACGGAATAAAGAACGATGGTGGGTGAAGGGGAATCCTAAGCTCGAATCGAATATCGCATGTTCATAATTCTGCCTTTTTCACGACTCGAGGACTAACGTTCGCGTACGTACGGCCTCTCTCTCCCGCATATGTATGTATTAATGTGCACGTCGGATACAATGATTTCACAGGCGATCCGATGACGCCGGCATCTCTCTCATAGGCTCTCGCTACGTAATGTAATTGGTAATTAATGTACATATACAGGTACGTATATATGTAACCGCGTGCAATAAAATGAGTACAAAGGGCGCACACGCGCGCGCAATTTGTGATTGTAATCGATGTAGAAGCGAATAAACTGGGAAATGAGAACGGCAAAACGTTTGATATCCGAATCAAAACGCTCGTTGAAAATACAAGCGTATTGCAAAAGCGAGTCTAATTGCTACAAAATACAATTCCCTCTGATTATATGTATTTCCCTATTATTTCATATTAATTCATCAAAAATGCAACCTTCATTTCCTCTACAACGTTCCATTCTGTTGTCCCGCGTTTTAAGCGATATTAAACTCATGAACTATTTTATTCAAACGCGAAACGCGAAATACACGCGGACAAAAATGCCTTAATTGCATTCGAAATTAACGGGAAGAACGTAGAGTATCGCAAAATTGGATATATATCTTTATAAAACTAATTTCTACGACATTATTTTATTCAGTATAATTATTAATTAATAGTATTTTTTTAATAACATCATATGTTCAGAAAGTATAATGTCGTGTCCAAGAATTTTTCCAAGAAAAAATCCAGAACTCCACGCAAATCTCGGAAGAAACTTTCTTTCCATCTAGAGTTAAGAAATTGTTATTGCATCTTTATCTCACAATGAAAAGAAAGAAAATAAGGCGATGCATCAAAGGTCGTGGTTTCAATTTCGCGGATGATATCCGTTCGTTTTCTTCACGAGAAAAGGTTTACGATTCGTAAAGCGTTACGTACAACGATGACAACGATGACGTGTGATCCTTCTGTACGATAAATCCGGCAGCTTGTTTCTATTTCTGCCTCTCTCCTTCTCTCTCTATTCTCCCAGCATCTGAAATAGCCAATATCCGAGAGAGGGATAGGGACGATCATAGGTCCCTTTTCCCATCGATCGCGGCACAATGATCGGAATAAATATACAGGACCGGTCCGGTTGCTATCGTCTAACTAACAATTTGGAGCGTGGCGTAGAAACAACAAACGACTATACCTGTATCCTCGCCTTAGGAAGAGATCGAGATTATTTCTTTCGAAATTCACTCGAACGTGTTCCAATCGGATGATATAAGCGCATCGGAGATCGGACGTACCGTTTCTACCGCAAGGCAAAAGTAAGCGAATATAATATAGGAATTCACATATCTGAAGATCCCACAGACCACGGCGTACAATCAAAAATATGTTAGTTCCGATATAGTTAAACGAAAACGAATGACGTAGATAAACGGTAAAGAAAATTTTGAAGCGTTAAATTCATCAAATATGATATTATATTTATAAGAAAATGTTGAGAATATAGTGCAACCTAATTTTAATCTGATTTCCATATCTCTATAATAGAGAGAGTAATGAACGGCATTGAAATGTAATAACTCTCATTAAGTATTTTGATTTAATATCTGAATTAATTCTCGTTAAGTGGACAAACATTTTTAATTTTTTTCACATTTCTGAAAAGCGATGATCTTTCGCGTGTACGAGTCACGCAAAAGCATCATGAGATCCATAAACGATTTTTCCGTGTGGAGATTCGAAGGTTGCAGAGTCGTCTTCACTATTTATGGAGAACTAGTTTGCAGATTTTTTCGCGTGCCTCGCTGGTGGAACGAATGTCGGCATAGCGAAGATCCATTCTGGTAGTAACGGCGGGCGAACCGGATTTGACCGGTAAATTGATCGGATTATAGTGACAAATTCGCGTCCCGGAGAAAGTCGAGTGAGTGGACTCAGCAGCGGCAATCGTTTTCCAAGCAGATCAACAGGATCAGAGGGACGATTCGAAGCGAAACGAGTTTCAATGTAAAAAAATTCGAGATTCAGTCTTCAGATCCCACTCGACCGCGCCATTGTGTTAAAATTATTCGTAGATCGCGCGAGTAGAGGAGAGAGAACTTTCCCCTTTTTTTTTTATTATTTTTATAAAACCCTCGAAGAATGTACGTATTACAAAGTGAACGTCGTGCACGCTCCCCGCATTCTTCCTTCGGTGAATGCGTTTTGCGACGAAAGCCGACGTTTCTAAATCGGCGGTTGGCGTGCGCTTATGCGTTCGTGCTCGCCGACGACCGGTCGGCGGAGCGCGTGAAACACGCGTGTGAACGTCGGCGATCACGCATAGTGGGATACGCAACAGCGAGATACGGGATGCTCACGATTCTTTTCCATTTACAGACAACCGACCGCAAATCCCTTATCCTTCTACAAATCTTTAACAGAAAATTCATTTGTGTAAGTTAGAATTAAGTTACCGAAATATTTAATATAACAGAATGTCTACTCAAATTTTGGAAAAAAAATTCTCTAAAAATTTTCGGATTTTTCAGGTATTCTTGTTAGAAAAAATATTTTAAAAATTTTTTGGTGATAATAAGTTTTTTGCTGTATGCATTTTCTAATGTTTTTCATTCGTACGAAGGAAAACACAGAGCCAGTTTCAAGTGCTACATTTGTAAATGTACTGAAAAAAAATTTGAAATTTTCGTAAAATAAGCATTTTTCACTGGTATAAAAAAATTTTTAATTTTTTTGTTACTAAAAATTACAATAACAAATATTTTGTTAAAATATAGCTCACGCCTTTCCGAAATTCATGTAACATTACATGCCGCAAATGCACCTTGTGGTTCTCCATTTTTAATGATTTCTCTTATGCACAAATGGACTTATCTGAATAATGTCTGACGCTAAATTGACATAAGACAATGTCATCTATTCGGTGTAAGCAACAATTACCACACGAAAACAATAGAACTCCGCCATGCAGTAACTTAATGCCATCTATGAAAATCGGGCACGAACTTATGCAATCATCCAATATATATTCATAATATATTTCAAACACATGATTTACTTGGCTTACAAATATTTTGTTAAAATATAGAATATATATAAACAAACATGAAGAGATATATATATTCATAATATATTTCAAACACATGATTTACTTGGCTCGCCGACTTTATAATATAAAAGCAAAATTATCAAAAAAAAGTATTTTTTTAAGAAGTTTCCCGAGTCCCAATCAAATTCCATGAGAATTCCCTGATTTTTCCAGGTACAAAAAAAATCCCTGACAATATTCCAGGTTTTCCATGTTTTTCCAGGAAGTAGATACTCTGTATAAATTAAAAAGCGAAAAAAGGGATTTAATTTTCGTTAATAAAAGGCTCGCTCCGAATTTGTCGATAACGTCGACTATTGGAAACCGTGAAAAGTTAAACGCAACCATGAAGGCAGGAATCGTCGGCCAAAGACTGGCGCGTTTGCCGCTCGCGATACGCACCGGCCTATAAATCAGTTTAATTCGCGTGCGATTCGATACAATGTTTCGAACGCGAGTTCCGGTGGGATCGCTCGAACGCCCCCTTGGGCCCGCGCCTAGCTCCGAATAGGGGGGAAGAGGCCGAGCGTGGAAGAAGGAGAAAGAGAGAATAATCGCGCGCAATTACAGTACGCGCGCGGCGGCGATCGCGTCGATAATCATTCGGAGATGAGATCGCCCGCGTGCAAGATGCATCGCGAACTCGGCCGCGGCGCACGAGAGAGATGCACTCGGGGGGAAATATTTTATTCGGACGCGAGCCGTGTAATTATTCCCGCGTAGAGTATATCCCCCGCTCGCGCACCGCGAGTATCTCGAGATGCCCTTCTCCCGAGATGCCTCTCTTTGCGTTCCGCGGTTGTAGCGAGCCGCCGTCGTGGACAAATTGAATGCTCTCCGACGAGAGAGACGATGGTTACGGGCTATTTTACAAAGATCTAGCGATGAGTCCTTCACGGATTATTATTTAGAAGAACGCATAGCGGATGCGCGATCGTTACGTGGCGTCTTATCATCATCGAAATTATTCTTCGAAACGTCGTATAAAAATTATAAAACGCGCTTCTAAATTGTAAAAAAGTCAAGGAAACATCTAATTAATTTTTAATCCGGCGTTTATTTATTATTTATTTAGCCATCGAATAGTTCTGACGTTTGTGAATTAAATTCCACTCAATATGATATTATGATACATAAAACATCCTGCAGCATTGTAAGCGGAAGTCAATTCGTTTGATGTTGGGATATCCAACTTTGACGAATTATTCGTGGATGCCGAAGTACATTTTATCACTTGACAGGGCAATGATTATCTCCCCTGTAAATCAATATTATATTCTGTTAAGCTCGATATCTAATAATATCGTGTAAATGCGATTCGTCAGATAATTCCAAAACTCGTTATATACATACATACTTTTAATCTTTTCTCTCTTCGCCTAAATTAAATTCCAACACTCGATATAGCTCGACGATTAGCTTATCGCTCCTATACATTTTAACAGGCAGATTTTCGAGGCGATAATCAGCGGCGCTCGTCATCCCTCGACTTCCGCATCTTCCGCGGAACAGCCGACAGATGGTCGAACGAACTCCCTCTCGATTTAACGGACGCTCGCGCGATCCATTCAAGTCAATCGTCTCGCTGCCATCGATCTTCGCTATGCGCGACCGCGGGCGAAGCGCGTATAACGGTCGACGGCCAAGAATGAAGGCGATTGCGCGGGCCAGCAAAATGCCCTTTCCCTCCCGGCGGGAGTGCAATTAAATGATCGATTTATGGTTCCCGCCGATCGTTACACACCGGATATCTGCCCGGTTCGCCTCGCTAATGACGTAGCTAAGGTACCGTGCTTACGCGAGAGGTATTCTCTGCTAGGTGTACTCTCGCCGTTTGAATACGTACTCACGTGATACGCATGCAGAAGGAAAACGAACGCCAGCTGCGTATTTATTAACGATCGCAAACGTGTGAATGCACGTGAACGTGTCTATTGTACGTCGCCATCGATTGCTTTACTCCTCTGTTCAGATGCGAGACATCTAAATCGAAAAATTCAACTCAAAACGGTTTATACCTAGTGAACACAGATTTTCGAGGGAAAAACTGAATCTCGAACCGTGTTGTTCTGTTATTTCGTCTAAAACTCGACTTAGCTGCTAACATAAATTGTATTGAAAAAGAATCGCTCGACACGTTAGGATCATAGTTCAGCGAAGAGCAGACACGCGCGAGGATGTATTGCGAGTTCAAAATCAATCTACGTGAGCAGCGTAACTAATTACTCTTGCTTAGTATACAATCTCGGGGTCATTAATAATATTCCGAAAATTGTTAAAATAAAACGAGGGATTGATTATTATTCTAATTATATATATACTAATTATTATTAAACTATATAATTTTATCATCGAGATATATTATAATCGTCAAGTTTCTCGATTAGCTATCGTGTATGGAGAAAATCGAAATTAATTAACTCCCTGGAACGAACGCGATTTCGCCTACAATCGCTCTCGCAACTATCGTCTGCGTTCCGCGTCCATTGTAAACGAGCGCGCTACAGATTCGCAATGCATATGCGTGCGTTCGGTAAATGAGGCCGATATTCTGGTTCACCGGCACATATGTGAGTGTCCGTCTATCGATAAGCCATATGGGTATCTACCGATTCGTGGCGCGCATCTTGCCTCGTGAAAACCGGATTCGTCCGATACTCGAGCGAGCTCGGCTAATGAGAGACCCTCTTTTACAAGGTGTCTTCCACGCGAACTGCATCGAGAATCTGCCGACTCCTACCAAGAACATAATTCACGAAAAGAGGATCGACGCTTATTAACCGGGCTCGGAATATCCTGCAAATCGCATTGGGATATATTTTCAATGAAATAGTACACATATTAACGGAGAATCTTTTGTTTTTCCAGATTTAAAAGTTTCTTAAACGATACATTTTAAAAAATATTTCACTTGAGATTAAATATTTCCGACAGAATAATGACATTTTAACGTTTCAAAATATATAGCCGTAGATAAAATAAAACTCAAAGAATTAATATACATTCGTAAATTGTTTTGCATTATTTTATTAATTTATGTATATATTAATCTTACGTGTGTGCGTGTATGTCTGATTCGTTTTATGATTCATGCCATATTTTTAGATTCGAATACACTATGCACATAAATATTCTCTATATCGCAATTTTTACATCATGTTCATCTAACATGGCTTAAATAATCTTCTACTGATTATATCTGGGCGTGATTCGCAGCATCTTCATTGTTGCACGAGCAGATATTTATCTCGCGTTCATCCTCTTCGTACGCCCAAGTCTCGCTTAGTTAATCCCTTAGGTGCGACAGATGGCAACGAAAAATATTCTGCACTATTGTGTAATATCTAAATTAAAGATCCATTAGGGTATATATATATATATACTCCACCCTTTTTAAAAATTTTAGTACAAAAAATATTCTCGTGTCGTTAATATTTAAATTTATATTTGATTTTCTAAATCATGTATATAGATATAGAATATTGTAGCGCCGAAAAATTTATTTTTCTGTTTAGTAGCGTTTATATAGTATATGAAAAGAAATTTGGTAGCAAGGCTTAAGTGCATACCCCGCCGAGTGCAAGATCGGTTTTAAGCGATAAAGTCGTCGTCACGTCACGCCGCGTGACACGCAGTTTCCTCGGGCGTATGTAGGTGCGCACACGTGAAAGGAAGCGGGAAATGGTCTCACCGCGAACACCCGCCTTTCCATTTTCTTTAGAGAGACTATTGAGCGCCGGTAAACCAGTTCTAAACGTATGCGATACGCGTCTCTCAATATGTACTTCTCCGTCTTGCACGATCGTGGAAACGTTCGTTAAGATTGCGAAGTTAAATCGGTAAGAAGATGAAGATTGCACCCGGACAAACGGAATATTTAATTAATTTAATGATTTCATAATCGTACTGAATAAATACATATTTTAATGTTGAAAACAACTTTTTCTCCCTTTTTTAAATTTAAAATAAATTAAAATATTAACGATATATTTATAATGGAAACGATTGCCCAACCATTTTCTTGGAGGTAAGGTTGAGCTGATCAAAATTCAAGTACCACAGCGGAAAGCGATCGTAAAGGGACGCTACAAACGAACGATTTTAAACCGAACCCCTATATCTGCATGTACCAATCGGACCAGCGCGAACCGTATTGTCTCTCGTAATTCTCACGAAATAACGCGTCTGACCTAGATTCGCAGATTGCATTTAAATCGTGATGAAACTCGGCGCGCGTAATGATAAGCCACGGTGCAATAAATCGCCATTGTGGCAGGGTGCTGCACTACGAGATGTAACGGATTGCCCAGATAACGTTATAATTCGGAGTATGTTTCGCAAGAGAGTACATAATTTATACACAATGGCAAGTCAGAACGAACTGCTTTTGTTATGCTAAACTTTACTTCTATAAACAATTACATATCGCAAACAGTTACGTACTGATAAGCGATATAAATGATAACAAATTTTGTCAAAAACGACATATAAAAATTCAATACAAAAAGAGAAAGAGAGAGAACGAGAGAATAAAAAATTATTGGTGGATAAATCAGAAAGAGAAATAGCACGAATTAAGATTTTGAAGAAAAAAGACACGAAGAATAAAGCCGATAAACTTTCGCAAAATTTTGCAACGTACGCATTAGTCGTCCTTGAAGGGTCTCGAAGCTTTGAAGATTCACGAATTCGCTTTACGGCAAGCCCTTTACGGTGGGCTGGACGATTAAGTGCAATTACGCTTCCTCCGGCTATCTCCTAGGCCGGGTAGCGTTTTCGTCCTCGGCGAGGATACGGCGAGGCGTAACTGCAAGTTTATGGCCTCATTCGTCCGGTGCGAATCCGCTGGCATAAAGTAAGGATCGCGCGCGGCAGTGGCTGTGCGCGATATGCATCTCTTTGTTCTTTTCCCTTTTCTTTTTGCCGTTTATTCCCGGCTTCCTCGGGAAATGACGGGTGAACGGAAGAATGCATCTGGCGAATGTCATAAAAAGAAAAAGAATCATAATATAAAGCTCTTCTCAGTGCAAATAAAATCTCACGCGAAAAGCATTGATATCGCGATATAATCGATGTTGGATGAATCAACGAGTCGATTGGTTTATCAGGAGAAAGGGAGAGAAATATCCTCTTTCTCCGGATCAATCCGTGAAATGTTGGCGCTTGAATGACAATTGTCAAAGCTATCCCGCGACTACTGCAGTATATATTTTATTATACAATCAATGATCATTAGAGTAAAGAATGCAACCGACAATTTTACACGAAGATCCAGCCGTCATGTAAGCGCGCTCTTTATATATCTTCGGTCCAGAGACATAAGAAATGAATGGGACTAAAATGGGAACTAAAATGATACTTTAGATTGCAAGTGCAGCCTAACGAGAATGATATGAATCGACAAATTAAAATTCCAGGACAAGAGACCCATCGCATTTGTGAGCATGAAAAAATCACATGGTATTAAATTTTTAAATGTGGGACATCGAGTTGAATTGTTGTTGACGATATCGTTTTTCATTTTATTTTTCGTTTTTCATCAAATTGTTTGATTATTAAATTTTGCACATTTCACATCTAGTGATTTATAAAAAAAAAAAAAAAATAGTAAATTTTGTAAAAATCTCAGAATTTTTTAAATCTCTATGTTATATATTATATCGATGCGGTAGCGAGGGGGTCCTTTCCGAGAAGGAGTCGAAACGAGCGTCACGCTAGGCGATTCTGGCCGCAAAAGTGAGAATCACAAATTTTCCCGCGGGTCGACCTCAAAAACCACGGATGAGCGTCACTCTCCGGATCGGCGAGCTCTCGCGGTCGTAAAATTCCTCGCATCGTGTGCTGTGCGAGCGGTTACCGATTCGCCGCGGTTTGCAGATCGCGCGGACGGTACTCGCGACCGCAACTTCGACGGATCTTTCGACGAAGAAAAGAACCGGGAAGAAAGATCAACGACATCCTTCATCGCGCACAGCTGCGTGATGCATATTTCATCAGTGTATCGAATATGATCGATCTTTTATACAGTTAAATCTTCTATTAACCGTAAAAATTAATCGAATAGAATTCTATTCAATTTCTATTTTTATTAAAAACTCGACTTACAATAAACGTTAAATTTTGATAAAATTTATCCAACCATTTATCGTTTGTTTTTTTTTTTTTTGTCTCGTCCGTTCCGTGAAGCTAGCTTTATTTGCCGTTATAGTGACTATAGAAATGATTCTTACAATGCATCCCTGTACGTGGCAAGAAATACGAGCTTTTTAAAAGTTCGAGAGCCCTTCGCTCTGTGAGTCACTCTCGCTGTACCACCTACATCGCGCGATGTCGAAAATAACACTGGTCTCCGCGACTCTTTCGCGAGGCGTTCATCCTTGATTTGATGACCAAAGATGAAAGCCACGCATTACACGGCGATGATCTCTCGACAAGATAAGAGATGCATCCTATTCTTTAGAGCGTCATACATCCCCTCATGATGTATGCGTTTCGCCGGTGGGTGTCCAAGAGTGCTCTCCACGGTAATACGCCCTGCCAACGGAAGACAGTCAGAACTCGGGGCTATCGTGGAAGATTGCAGTCTTTATTAGCCTCAGAATAACCGATATTTTGTGAGTTTCCTTTTTTCATTCGACGCGACCGAACGAAGTGGAAAGAACTCCCGCGGTAATTCTACGGCTTCCAAGCGAATCCTCAAAAATGTATAAATAATTCCACTTCTCTCTGTTCTTCCTTCAAGTTGTTTTTTCGTGAACTAACTTTAATTATACTTTGACGTGTGTATATATATATATATATATATATATATATATATATGTATGTATATAATATACGCTATAAACGCGTAAATAATCTGTATCGGATATTCTGTGACTAATTACTCATCCCATCCAGTTTACTGTCAATTTACGTCACAAAAGCTCCAGCGAAGCCTGAAATAATAATGGAGAATGCATTCCGCCAGAAATGACATTTTGAATTAATTACGCACCCATGCTCATTTGCAATGAGCAGATGGGAAATACGCGAACATTTAGCGTATTATGCAAGGTGTTAAATGGAACTAGCCTTGCTAAACTGTTGCAAGTATATGCATTTCATTTTGCGGTTACTCTAATATTCTAATACTCTTATACTTACTCTGATACTCTAACGGAATATTTTAGTTTAATAAATCAGATCCCTATACATGCATTTCCACGTATACATACATGTTTGTGTAATAGTTATATTTTTAATCAATTTTGCAATAAAATAATTTTAAGGTCAACCTGTGCAGACAAATCAATATTCGTTTCTCGTTAGCTGCTCGAGACGTATTGTTCAATAACAATGTGGTTGGTATCGGCATTCGATATATACAAAATACAATCATACTAGGTCACAATAAGATATCAATACAATATATGTTAGATATATATCATTCCATGTTTCGAAATACGAAGGACATGTTCTAATATCAAACTTAAATCCTTTGAAGGATTTTTACGAAAATGCGTCTGACAATTATTCTTAACTGAAATATCGAGGCAATTTTCGCTAAATAAAGATGAACGTTTTATGAATGATATAGAAATGGACGCATATAAAGAATTTTGAAAAAGTTGAAATTAAAAAAAATTCTTTTCTTGTTGAAATTAAAAAAAGATCATTTCAAAATTTGAAAAAAAAAAATATAAACATTCCATAGATGTCTTTCAAATGTCTTTTATTTGCGCTTTTATGATAACTGGACAGTCAATACACGGCATGAATGTCATGGACACTCTCTCACGCCAATATAAACGTTCGACGAGTCTCGGCACAACGACACGATGGGTTCTCGATATCGATAAAGTGATCATTCCGCGGCTCGTCGAAGCGGAAGGCACCGATTGGCGAACAACCGTGAGAGAAACAGCTCACGATTCGCCGCTGAACTCTCTTTTTCGAAAGGATAATACTTGAGGAACGGTACATTGCCGAAGGGTAACGCTCGCTTCCACTGCCGCCATCGACGCGAAAAAGAGAAACGCGGGAGAGAATAAGGATCGGGCCAGCGCGCAGGCCGCAGAAACTGAATCTGCCTACTGTTCTCTTATTGGATCCTGCCGGACGACCGCGAACCGCATCGACACCGCAAGCGTAAAAAAAAAAAAAAAAAAAAAAAAAATATTCGGGCGCACGTTGGCGAGCGAGCCATTAAGTCCTCGACGAGAAACTTCATTATGCAAACACGCAATTTCTATCCATTAACTTTGTTCTCGTCAATTATCCCTCGCCTTTCAAGGAAAAGGACTTGTCTGTAAGAAAATACACGCGATAATGTATATGTACGAAGAAGTTTAGTGTCGATAGATATTTTTTACTTTCGCTTCTCCCTCTCTCTCTCTCTCTCGCTTCAGATACTTTTTATTAATATTTTTCTAAAAAATTTTACACCGGAAAGAATTCCTTTGAAAAGGATGAAACATTATATTTCTTCTGCTTTGTATTCGGTCGCAACGGATCGGAATCGGAGCCGAGGCCTCTCGGGAAATTACTTCGTGCAGCCGGAAGGCGTGTTTAAGATTATGGTAATGCGGCTCTCTCAATTTCGAATCCGGCAACTGTTAAATCATCGCAAGGAAACGAAATTCTAATTTATGGTCGTTAGATGGTAATAAATAGGTTCAGAGCGATATAGCGAGCAAGCTTGCGCGGAAATAAAGAACCGTTAAGAGAAAGTGCAAACACGACAACGTCATCCTAAACCGTGAGAAATGTTCAGTGAAATTTATCTTATCCCGTAAGTAAACATACATTTACAATTTCAGTAAACGAACAGAAAGATACACATGTTACTTTCGCATAATCTTGTCTATTTAACAGAGTCCACTAAAGAGTGTATATACACAAGCGCATGTTGGATAAATAACAATACAACCGTATTGTATCGTATTGGTCTTCATATTGCCTCTTCTTCATCTTCTAATCAAGCATTTTTAGCATTAAAGCGTTAAAAAAAAAAAATTTCTCTCACATTTTTATAAATTAATATCAAGACTATTCTCTTCGCTTTGCCTTTATACTTGTACGCGAACGGCGTGTAAAGGAATAGATCAGATATCCTACGGTGTTTATGCGTAAACGCCCAATGTTGGATCCCGTTAGGCCGTCGTATACGCGTCGTCTCCACCTGCGACTGAAAAAATCGCGTGATTACACGTGCGTGCGCGCGCGTGCATCGCGCATAATGAAGGAGCGGCTCCGAGATGCGACGCGACGCGAACGGCCGTTACATCATTTATCTCGCGGAAATCGTAGACTCGCATCGAAATAGCCAACGCACGTCTCCATGTTTCATCCTATAACGCATGTACACGCACACGCAAATGAGACGTATATGTGCCGCATCGCATACATCTCACGTTTGCGCGTGGGTGCGGGCCACGTGCGTAACACGTGTGTGCGTACGTGCGTGTGTAAAGCGTCGACGAGAATGCGACGAAGAAATTGAATTACCGGAGGATGTATTCTGACACATGGGAGATCATTTATTTAAAATATGCTATATACTAAAGAGAGTTTGAACGCCATCGTCGGTCGGGTGACGGAATAAAACTTACACTTTGACATACGATTATTGCGGTAAGAAATTCTGCTCACGCTTTCTCGTCGTAAATGCACTGATTGAATAGCAGTTTACGTCAAAGTGTCAAACGCGTATAATTATATAGCGTGTTCCAGATGTATATAGAAGAGTTTTCAAACACCAAAGGGAAGAAGGGAGAATAATGATGAAGTTTCTAAATTGCAAATAATTTTTGTTTTTTTTTTCTTTTTTTTTTTTAAGAATGCACGTCACACTTCCAAGTTGCATCAAACAAGGGTCAGACGTTAATTCTAAGACACCCTGTGCAAGAAGATCCTCAAGAATTAACAAGCGGTTTTTGCTCCTTTGAGACATCCGGTATGCGAGTGTGAATACATTTCACTCGTCTCTTCGCAGACGACGCGTCGCGTGATAATGAATCTCGGTGAGGAAAAGCTGCTGCCTTTATGACGTTCTAGTCGATTAAGCGGGATGTAATCGCAGCTGCCCGCCAGCAGACGCGCGTTTCACGCGGACCTTTCGCGTCGCTGCTGCAACGGAGACGCGTAATCCAATTTGACGAGATTGCGTTTTCGCGCGATCTCGTCTGCCCGGAGCTGTCTTTTCCCACTGCGTGTTGCATCGTCGCGTATGATATTCTACTCGAGCTTTATTGACACTTCTGTATTGTGAATATCCTTCGCATATCTTTACATATTATATTAATATTTGTCGGAATAAAGTATTGAAATTTAGTCGAACAATCTTACCATTCTCAATCTTTTTATCGGCAAAAACTTTTTTATAAAAAAAAAAAAATTGGATTAAAGATATTTCGACGCGCGACACTGACTTTCGGAGCTGTAAAGATATCGATTCCTTGCTAAATTTAATCTTAAACCTCATTCGCGTACGGATCACGTGTGTATAATAAACATGTAGACATTAATGAGATACGATAGTAATTTATAGGACGCTATATAAGTCGCGACGGTATGCGAAAACGATACTGGGTGTGGTAAACCTCGTGAGCGCACTGATAAGAGTTTCCATGGATAATCCTGTGTACTCACTATGTTACGGCCACTGGCACGACACTCACCTGAAAAAGAATGGAAAAGATGCTTTAATAATGTTATCATTTCATGAGATGGATTTAATCAAATTATATATCGGCGTATATATATTTTTTCGACGGCTGTAGATGATGATATGTTATAATGATACACGGTTTGAATTTAAATTATTCATACTTGACATTCCTACGTAAGAAAGCTTTGCGTCTTAAGAACAAATTTCTATTTTGGAGTAACACTGGCGTTCGCTATAGCACAGATCTTCCTTCTTACAGATATCTTGTTTGCCAGTGTGAAACACGAATTTGCAATACAACATGGTATCAATAAGAAGGTTAATGGAAATGAAGCTAAATTGCTACTTGAATAAAAATAAGATGCTTTTCCAAATATGTATAATACTTTTTGTCGATGAACAATGATACCAAGTAATACAGTATTTCTGAAGCATTTGTTTCATAAGAATAAATAGTTTTTTACAAAAAGTGTTTTTATTAAAGCAGATCAATATGCGCCAATTAATTTTAAGGCATTTGTTATCACTATAAAATCTTGTTCTCACAATGTATCAGGATGATTAGACAAGACTTGTAATCCCAGTTACAGTCATGTTTTTCATGATAAAAAAGGCAAGAATATAAAAAAATTTAATTCTACAATTGTAAAACCACAGTGGAAAAAATCAGTCTAAAAATATCTTGTATGAAATTTTCTGTTTACACCACTATAATAATATAATAATGATATAACTTTTAATTAATAACATTAGCTTATAACATTAAATACTACGATATTTCAGTTATAAATATACTTTATACATGTATCACACATGTATAAAATACCATTTGTGAAAATAATTTTAGGAAAAAATTTTTTATATGAACGTTGTAATTGTTAAAATCGATATTATCAGGATATTATATATTTAAGTGTAACAACTTAATACTGGAATATTGTACTTAATACTGATCATCGATACATGTACGTTACTCTAAACGTACTTAAAGAAACGACATATAAATACTAAATTAAATTATCTGGTATATATATATATCTCGCGATAAACCAACGCAATTAATGTCTTTAAAAACATATCTGTCAATCAGCTATATTTTTTCTATGTTAGTGTTAATTTTTTCTCCATTGCACGCACTAGTACATTGGATAATTCTTCTTTTTTGTTCTTCCCAAGGTCTACAGTAACAGATATTTTCGTCGTATTTAATACGTTACTATCATCATTATTCGCATCTGCTTTGTAATCGCTTATTAATTTCGCTATTTCATTTGGCTTTAATGGGGATTGTTTGAATGGGATACATGCGCCATGCTTTTCACAATATTCCCAGAGTACTTTCCAGTTATCATTTGTGCAAAGAATATCTGGATTGCCTATTATTATCATAAGTGCTTTTGCACGTGTCAGAGCAACATTAAATCTCTATATAAAAATCGAGATCTTTATATATATATATATAAACAATATTATAAAAATACTATAAACGTGTGTATTTTTAATAACATTTGAAAGTAAACATTTGGAGTCGAACTCGATATAAACTTTTAGTTATAATAATTCACATAGTTTTTTTTTTCGAGTCATTATTATTATTATGGTTCGAGTACAAAGAAACAAAACGTACAATGAAATAATATTAATGTTTATTGATATGCGAGAAAATAAAGCATACAATAGTAAATGCATTTTTAGCATAGTTTACTTTCATGAGCTGAATCAAAAGTTGATGAAAATGATACGTTAACACAGCGTTTATAAAGAGCACATCAGAGATAACAATTCACAATACCGTCCAAATCATATAACGGACATAATACATCAAGTAAAAGGTCACAAAAATTATTATGTGAAATAGCCATTTTTCTGGTCGCTATTCGCTGCTTCGAACAACTGCGAGATTTATCAACGGGTTTTGTCAACATCGTGTTTAGAAACGCTGCTGTGTTAACTCGGTCATGTGATACGAACGCGTTATCCAAATCGTCTGGTGAAACATGCCAAACACAAATCGGACGTCGATAGGCGCAATAAATCATGTCTCCAACACCGGAAGTGCATCACCGGCATTGTCGGCTTGACACACTTTGTCCTTTAGATATGTGCAATTGCGATCGTAACTAGTTCACTCCAAATCGATATCTGCTCGCGACGAAAAACAATATCAGAGATTGATTTTATTGAGAAGAGAAGAGAAAAAAATATAATTGGGGCATGAGTAAAAACGGTGAAACTATAACATGAAATGTCAAAAGTCAAGCTCTGTCTCGAAACACGTGATCTATAATCTACAGAAATAAATCTCTCTCTTTTGAAGAAAAATACTCGCGAGCACAAGCACGTGCAGGGCGATAAGTCAAAGTTGTTGAAATTAAAATGAACGAATTATTTTTTTATGTAAATAGCTCTGAAGATTTCTTTAAACTGCAGTTACTGGTGTGTAAAGAAATCTTACTTGACGATACTGAAAATATTATTTTCGATATATATTGAAATATGAATTTTTACTATATCATTATCCACGGTCTACGTGCGATCGCGTTTATTTAAAAATGTCAGACCGAAAGTGTTTTGCTACCCCTAGAAGAAGAGACATTCCGTCGCGCTACCGATACCGCAACGCGCCCGATGTAAACACGATCGAAACAAGAAAAAGGGCTGGAGAGAGGGAACAAGACGTACCGCGAGTTTGCCGAGAATGATAGCCCGTCAAGGCTGCCGCTGCTTGACAGCCTGACCTCGTGCCACGAGGCCGCGACGTTATATTTACCACCTGGAAGTGCTTAGAAGGAGGTTCTCATCCGCGTTCCCTAATGGTCTATTATCGGACGGTCTATTAAAGGGAATGTGCTTGAGCGAGGACCGTTACGCCTGTCGCGCGAAAATTACAGGATAGCGTTACGTCCGCGGTGATAAAACGCAACGTGTAACAAATTTATCCCGAGACATTATAATCTTGACTTGCATTTTAATATGTTAAGTACAGGATATACGATAAAATTAACATGTCAAGTGTTCTTCAAATATGTCGAGATTTAACTAAAATCACATTGCAATAAAAAAGATTTATTTCAAAATAAAAAAAAAAAGTTCTTCAAAATTACTTTTTCTATAAATAATTGCAATACTATATATGATATTTTATATTTTAATGTTCAAAACATTTATCTTTTTCTTAAAAGAAGTATGTTATAAAATATCTTAGCAAAGAAATATAGAATATGTATGATTTTCAAAATCCAACAAGTTAAACGCTGACATTGTCATATTTTATATTCATTTCTGTTTTAATTTTTTTTATAAATAGTAAAAAATGTTAAAGTAGAGTAAATACAAGAGAAATCTTTCGAAAAGACCGCCAAACGAAATCGATACTGAGCGACGACAGCGCTCGTGAGCCTTCTCACGCCGACATGTGATCATTAGCATATGCTGCGTAATACCACAACTTCATCTTCATGAAGAAAAGAAAGAAAATATAAGTATATACGTTATATTCACAGGAACACGCGCGCACATTAAATGGACATATGTACGGTGCTTGTATCAAATCATCAACTGCAAGTAAGATCCAAGTGACAGCGTTAACTGGAACCAATGACTGTAACTACATCTGTTCGCCAACAGAAAAATTGTACGCATGCGTAAAAGTGAGTACCCCACTGATACCAATATAGACACGATACACTTTCAACATACTCAGATGTTTAAGCAAAATATTTTTATATAATTTTTGCTTGCAAATATTTATTATGCTCATATACGAAATTATTAATGTCAAGAGAGAGGAAGATAAAATATTAAATATAAATAAGATAATTACAAAATGCACATTATTTGATCGATAGCAAAAATATTGATTAAATAACGCGAATATACTTGCGTACAGATATAAATTAGCAACGTGCTTCTTCGATTGCGCGATTGTACTAATAAGAAAGAATTAGATCGCGGAAGGGATTATCCCTCCATCGTAATTTACCGCGTGAATAGAAGCGAGATTCAATCTATTGTACATGATTACAATTGTCCGACTATATTATCTGATATATCTACTTTCAATATCGCTGCTTAAAAAAAAAAAAAAATAATAATCGCGTGCAGATCCTAAATGAATTTTCCTTGCGCGCTACAACGTCGATAACAATTGCGTGCGATCGAGATAACACGATCAGCATTTTTCCAAAACGATCGTTTATCAAAATTACAATGGCAAAAACAAAAACGCGCAAATTGGAACTACATAAATAACTGTATGTCGAGTGTACCGTCTGTAATTTGGCTTAACAATTACGACACCCGTCATTCAAAGTATTCCTGGAACTTCGCAACTTCATCTCCGATGAAGCAATCAAAATCGCATAGCGGCAAATTCATGCACGCTGATGCGCAACAGTTGACGTGCACCATTAATTACGTTGTTGCTCATTCCGATGCTCTGACGCCGCGAACATGTGTAAAAGACGGAAACATTAACGTTAACCGCGATCGCGCTTCCAACGAGCGATTGTATTGAACCTCGTTAACCTTGACATTTTGAGCGACTCATGCCTCGCGTTTATTTTAGAAAGGTAGAAAGATACACACCGTGACGAATTTTTACCCCGCGGATCGATAAGCGATACTATTGAGTATGATGCAATTCTGTCACCATCTATTTATGCAAGAACACGCAAACTCTCCTATAAGTATGGTCGTTACTTTCAATTGCACGTTCTTGGATTAATCTAAATGTAGTATCTATGTGGTATATTTTCTTAACAAAAATATTTGATTGATTGCATTATCTTTCTTGCAACTTTTCCATCTTTCGCATTAAATATTCTAATTGGGATTGTAATTAAATTTTTGTTAAAATTAAATAGATTCAAAATAAATTAACGCAATTGAATGCAATTTACTTTTTGTTAAGCTTAATTTGCTAAAAAATTTCTACACTTTCAATAACTTGAGAATTGTACATATCTTGATATCGAGGAAACAATCTCAAAGATTTTGTTTTATATTTCAAACTTCAGGTTCAGTTTTTAATTATTATCAGTTTTTGATTCTAAAATTAATTTAATATTTTTTACGGATATTTTACCAAATTCTTTCTTATTAAACGCTAATTATTATCCAAATCAGGAAGAATATAGATGTATTCACATTATATGATCAACATCTTACAGTAACCTTTATAATTATGATAGCTTGAATATATGCTTCCGAATATTAACCCGCTTTACCTGCTTTTTACGATCTTTAATTTTTTTTAAATAAAATCGCCTATAACGCAAAAAAAAATTACAAAGATTCTTTTTAAATTTAATATCAACGAAAATTGCACAGATTCGATCGAAGAGTTGATCAGCAAAATCCAATCAGGAATGATCGTCAAATCGCAAGTTGGACGAAGAATGCTATTCACCACGAGATATGCTAATTTCTGGGTAAAAATACTTGAGAAAAAAAAGAAGAAGAAACCGTTGGCGTCAGAGGTTAGTGTGTCTCTCATTTCTCCGTTAATTAATCTGACCGCTCCCTTAATTATCCCTCGGAGTTGTGCTTTATATCAGTTCGAGAGAAATCTCTCAGGGGATCACACGCGCACTTTCCCCAGACATTTCTTACGTAACAATGTATGTCCGTGTTACAATTCGCGTGTTTCCATTCCCGCGGCACATCACGATCGCACGACCTCAATAATCCTCGTGAATCTTCCCAGTCGGATAGATTCCAAGAATCCACCGTTTCAAGCATTGCGTATTACATCGAGAGATTACGAATGCCATTCTTTCATTATTTTCAAATGTTCTAGCTTATCTCGAATCAAATTTGCGCGGTATGTAAGCTTTATCTGAAAAGAATTAGGATCCTGATATTTTTATTTTCTTAAATACAAAATAAACTTCGCTAATCTCCGTTGCATTATGAGCAATTCATTGTCAAATCAACGTGTAAAGGTCAAATAGATATCTGCTAAATATAAATTTTTCCTTTATTGATTCTTATATTCATTTACAATAGAAACTTGATTTTTATACATAAAATATATAAAAATATTTTACAATTTAATAAACTTTAATTTTTTCACTAGATATCTCTCTATATATATCTTATTTATCGATTATTTTTTTAAACATTGGTTAATTCTTACTCCACTGTGGTGTAAAATTACTCCTGCCGATGCAATTTAATTCCATGCTACGGTAATGCGAAACGGCAAATATACGAGTAATATGATCGCGCGTGTTGAAAAACGACATCAGCAATCGGATGGCAGTTCGCGAGTAGTAGACAAACGCTCGGACTTTTAAAACCATACCAATATTGATACTTGCAACGCGACGCACGGATCAATTCCTTTTTATGCAATCACGGAAAGCCGGAAGGGGCACCAGCCGTTTGACGGCGCGGTGTCAACGAGTCGACAAGCGTATAAGAAAAAGATGTCGTAACGGAATGTAACGGTCTTTATTTTGTTCCCTGCTCGCGATGATCCCTCCGAGCATATTTCCTCGACCGACCAACTATACAAAGCGGCCTTCGCTTGTGATTGCGGCATAATACCGCGTGCAGGTCTTAACGAGCTACCTATTGCAAACCGGCGAGCCCCCCTGGACTTCGTACTTTGTCCGGTACGCCGACGTGGTGAACGATCAACGGGGAATGTCACACTTCAATTGGCCGGCGGGCGACAGTAATTACCACGTGCTTAGGACCGGCTGTTTCCCGTACATCAAGTATCATTGCAGCAAACGACCGGCGCAGGACCTCAGCGACGAGGACAGATTCTTCAAGGCGATCAAGATATTGAACCTTGGTAAGTAGCCGGATGCTCGCCTCGAAAAAGAAATTCATGTTCGGAAACGCGACCTTGTTTATTTACGCCGATCAAATGCGATAAACTGACAAGCTCATAAATCCTATAATTACTACGAATATGTGATGTCCCATAGAATCTCCGATATTAATTTCACAAGATTTTTTAAATACTTTGCTTTAATTAAAATATCGGGGGACATTTTTTTATTCGTCAGCGATTAAGAGTGAAAATAGACATTCGTGAATTAAGCTCCCAAATGGCGTTTAGTTAAGATAGGGAGTTTTGCGACACCCGGTATATTTCTCTTGATATAATTGAAATCAATCCGTATCTAAAATAACGATCGGAACAAGGCGTCACGGCAGAAACCACGCGATATCACCACAGGCGGTCTTACTTGACTTAATTTCCGAGAAGAGACGTGTAGAACAGCGACGACGACGACGACGACATCGTCGTCGTCGTCGTTGTCTTGTCACGGTCAACGTCTCGTTTCATTGACTGCTCCTCCTCGATCCGGAATTAGCCATGGCGAACGAGTTGAGCAATGCGATCTCAGCGACGACGCGATAAAACCCTCGACTTCTTGCCTCCTTGCGTTTGTTCAATCCAGGTATCCCCACCTTGATGTACGGACTGGCGGCGACGCAGCTTATCCGACACCACGAGATCGTGAAGACGCCTCAAGGCGACGTGACAATCCACTTCTTGCTACCGGAGGACAAAGGCGCGCCACACTAAGATCGCGACTAGCATCGATATTAATATTAATATCTATTCGAGTTTCCCATGTCTCACGATGGACTTTAATGACGGACTTAATGAAATACGAAGCCGTACCGAACGATTGTTACATGTTTTTTAATTTACCACGTCGTGATGTTACTTATTAATCCGGCGAATCCTCAAATACGGAATGAGGAGGGAATCAAGCAGCCAGTTTTGTCATTAACTTTCTTAATTGAAAAAATAGAGAATAATGATCCGAGACGGTTTTCTACACAAAGAAATGCGACAACTATATCTGTTATTGAACAGATAGTTAATCTATAGCTTGATCAAAATCACAATTAGATAGTAAGATCTTAATAAACAATATGACAAAATGCAAAATGGCATTGCTTTCCAATAAAAGAAATGTATTTTGAAATTTTTCTCAATACACTTGAGAGAATAGCACGTGCCAGTCTCTGCAGATCTTATTAATCAATTAAGATCAGGAAGGCGTTTATTAGCGACAAGATCAGTCGCGTGTGAATTTACGGGTAATTGACGGTTTCAGGTCAAACTTCGAAGGGTTTAAATAGGAACGCTTTTACATGCTTCGACGACGCGCCGATAAGACATGAAGTCTTATTTAATGAGAACAGCCGCGGGCGATTCGCACCTAGAACAAGGTGCGAACGCGCATAGTTAACATTAAAGCGGCTTTCTAATTAGCTACTACTCGCGTTTCCCGGCTTGATGATGCATTAATTTTGTCGACTCGTTTATCCGCCCCGAACTTGTTTGCATGGAGAACGTAACGTACGATAATGAAAGCTCCCGTTGCCGACCGTTGGCATTAAGTCCGCGATTTATACGAGTGTCGAACGCGACGCATAATAATTCGTTATAATTATTATGGCTATGGATGGATTACGATTGGCGAGCGAACATCCCCTTATTCGAATCGATCGATATGCCGGATATATCGCAGTAAGATAAGTCACTTCTAAAGGACACGCTCCGTCAATTACAGATGCGATTGCACATTGCCCGTAACCCTCGGCGACGTGCGCAAAGCGTGCAGCTGTTCAAAATAAACGTGATCTGAACTTGGTGAAGTATCCTTCGTAAGATATACTCATGAGATTTGACTCGCAAATATTCCTTTATAGCTTTAAGATGCGTTTATAAATTCATAATTATACATTCAATTTTCGTATAGCTCATAATTTAACATTATAATTATTTCCGATCTCTCTTGTGAATAATACTTTGTGAAAAATTTTATGGAATAGAAGTACAAATCTTGAATTTTTTATCACATTTATAAATTCATGATTTTTATCTTTATTATAATAACAATATAATTTTTGGTTTTATTAATTTTACCAAGTTTAGATTTGAGATATTTTGAAATGATGAAATATGGCTCAAAATGATGGAATATGCATAATAGTTGCAATTACTTGTATCATTAATTGTAAAATTTTGTTCTAGCTAGTAATATCTTGATTATACCCTATCAAAATATATATATTAATAATAAGTTATAATAGTCATTTTATGCACGTCAAACCTGGAAATCAATGCGGTAAAAATAAATACAGAAAATCTACAGTGAACTACAATTTTTTTTGGCAAATGGATCAGATCAATAATGTTATTAGTGTAGCAGGTGCAGTGATATTTAAATTTCACGCAACGCAGGCGACAGATAAAAATTCATTAGCGAACCGTGAAATATTACGCAATGACATTTCGAGCCTTTTCCCGACATTTACGATTGCGCTTGCGAAAGTTTTCGTCGTTTCCAATCGACGCCACCACATGGCATGCATACATGCACGCATGCATTTCTCCGAATGGCTATTTATCATTCGATGATTATGTCGACAAAAAGGAAAATAAATAAAAGCCGAATAAAAGTATTAATTAACTACTGGCTTTCACATTGGTATTTTAGCAGATTTTCACCAATCTGTACTTTTGCGTTTGTCACGAATAACGTCTTCGATCTTGCCTTTTTTGGGAGAAACATACAATATTCTCGTTCTCCATTTCCTTTAACGAGGCGTAATCTGAGTAGCATAACCGAGGACCAAAACGATCGAGTGTATTGTATTTTTTTTTTTTTTTTTTTTTTTTTTTTGAACGTAAAGAGTTGACTTTATCATAAAGGCAATTAAGAAACACAAAATATAGGACTATTTCAAGGTATGAAATATTTAACCGCTGGCACGTACAAGATTCTTATTTGTGATAATATTTTCAAGGACTTAATTTCTACGCAGATCCTGATAGAATTAATAGAATAAAAGAAATCAGTTAAAGTTATTAATGTTAACAAAAATTGTAAATTTTTTTACAACTCGCACATATTTAAAATTTTTTGTTAGAAAAACATTACAAGATAGAAAATGTCAGTTAGAAAATAGTGAACAGCATGCTTTTTTTATGGTGACCATTTTTATTTCACGGATCAAGTTCAATGAACTAATATAGATACTCATACTTGGCGATTATCAGTCGATTCGATCCGCAGAATAACTCGAGTATCCAGCGATCATAAGAAATATCTGGTATCTAATAGATAACGAGATTTCTAGAGCGATCCAGTCTTATAACGCCGGATCGGTCAGACGCACTCTCAGGTTCCTCAGATTCATTTAGATGATCAGATAGGAGGACGATCGGAGGGGAATGGAAGACGAAAGAAGAAGAGAGAGAGAGAGAGAGAAAAAGAGCGGGCGGGTGGGAATTTTATGATGCTCGTTAGGAGCCTCGGAGAAGGCTAGTTATGCTGATTAGATCGAGTTTACATATCGAGAAAGTATGCAACTACGACATATTAATAGCATCGCGCCCAAGAACGATAAGGACGACGATCAGCGCTATGACAGTCGCAGGTTCAAAAAAAGGATGGTCTCTCGTTTTCGCGAAGATTATAAGAGGGTGACGATAACGATAATAGGCCCTGTCACGCGTATCAGAGTTGAGCGGCGTTGCTGCAGTCGGTGCTAAATAACATCGCCTAACGACAAAAGGGATAGGATAATTGACAGGAACGAAGGAAGCCGATTACAACGTATTATTTCCTGCGATTCTGCTTCCTGCGCGAAGCGCGAAACTCCCTGCGAGCTATCGCGTTGTCTTTCCTAGTCTAGACCACACAACGGAGAATCTCGCAACGAATTTTATACAATTATAATATAAAATTTACGAGATACTTATCGACATGTGTCATGAATAATGTGTGTTGAATGACGTCTTAAACTATAAATTAATGTCAAGAAGAGGAATTATTAATGTAAGATGATCTGTAAGAATTATTCTTGTCTCTACATATATATATACATATAT
>NW_021849308.1:1730971-1738683 GCF_003651465.1 Formica exsecta | reverse complement strand
ATATACATATATATATATATATATATATAAACATTTTAAGTTTTTTCTAAGTATTATTTTTTTGCAGACTCTTGTTTTTTCTTCCTGAGATTTTGACGCAATGCGACGCAATGCAACGCAATGCAACGCACGTGTTATACCGCGTACGTCCAAAGCTATCGCGAGATGAGCTCTCAGCATATCCGCATCACGCGCAATTAATTTCACGCGAGGCTCACGAGAGCTCGATTTGCATGTCCCGACGACCGCGGTGCTATTTTAAAGATAGTATCTGCTCGTAACCAGGAACCCACTGCGATATTAAACGCTTCAACAGGTTTCGAGCGTTGACGCGTAAAACTCGAGAGACAAAAAACGCGAAAGTTATTACGTATCGTAAATATAAAACAAGCATATTTTAAAGCGGCTAAAATTAGTGTCTGGATTTAGATAACTTTAAGAGTAACTATTGACAAATCCGATCAAATAATATAATAAAAACAAATGATTTCTCGCTGTCAAACGCGTGAAATTTGTGAGAAACAGTTTTCACACATTTACGACTTTCAACTTGGATTGCGAAAATCTGAGTTCATATTTAAATTTAGCGGCATCAAGGCACTTGAATATCAAATCTCATCAAACCGCGCGAGTAGAGATACTATTTTTGTACAACGCGCATGTGAATCTGTAAGAGTTATATAATGTGTTACGCTTAAATAATCATATCGTTGAATTTACTTCGCCGATCGTTTTTGCCTCCGTGACCGAGAAGTAACATACTTGCTCAGCGAATATTTCGCGACGAAACGCAATGTCATCGCACTTTTGTTTTTGCTTCTGCTTCGCAAAGCTAGGTGTGTTGCATCTGTCGCACTTGCATTTTTTAGAATTTACGCAAACCTACTTTTCGGTGTAGAAAGAAATGGAGCAACACACGAGCCGTGTATAAAATAATAACGCACCGGAACCAAAGAGATAACATCAGCAGCCGCGTGCATCCGGGAAAGTGCAGACAAGGGAGAAGGCTGATCTCGTTTTAACATCTTTTTTTAAAGGCATGGCTTTTACATAAAAAATAGCAAGCAATGTTTTACGCTGAAAACTAAGAAATGGCTTTTAAATTTTCTACGGAGAGAAGATGGAAACGGTATTTTATATAATAAAAATATATGTCCAAAACTATTATTCACGTAATAAATCAACCATTAAGCTTAAAAATTTAATTGTTAATAATATATTTAATAATAATAATAACATTAATATTTTTTAGAGTGTATTATGCTCGCAATAAATTCGCAGTTAGAAAAATCTATCCTTAAATTATTAAGTTTAAATTTTGCAATATCCTGTGAAAAAAGTAGTCTGAATATCTCACGTTTTTCTTTCATTGGAAAATTGATGGGAAAACCGTTTCTAGTAGGCGTATCATTATCGCACTTCGTTGCACGTCACGACGAAATGAATCGAAGTGTACACTGTATATCGGCTGGATCAAGAGTACGCTTGTTGATTTATTTATTAGTGCACCATCTTCGGATGCACACACATAGGAGCGTTACAAGCGGATACGATCGCCGGTTCGTCGATGAACGGGACGATCCATGGTTTACCGTCCCTTATCTCGCTCGAGTCCGAGCATCGCGAAGGCAAGTTAATTTTACTGTGGAGAGAGGATGAAGCCTTCCGGCTCCGGGCACTCGCGAATAATCGCGAATAATCCTCGAGGAGCTCGTGAGTCACGGTCGGAATTAGGAGCACCGGTCCGCTATGCCGTTTTCTCGATCGCGTCAAGGCGTCGTTTCCGGCCGGCTTCGTCGAATCCGCCGCCGATAGTCACCGCCGATAGAGAGAGAGAGAAAGAGAGAAACGGGCAGCCAACCCGCATGCTGATTTATCGTGCTCGTTACAAACGTCTACTACTGAATTCGCATTGATTTATGGGCGTTTGCAAATCAAGCGCGAAATAGAATCCTTCTTTCCGTCCCGTGCGCGTTTCCACCTTCGCATCCGCCGCCGCGAGTTACACGCGATCGTGCGCGCCGATAACGGTATCGATAACTGATGCATTCTTCCTTCGCGGCCCGCAGTTAAGATCGTCGATCTAGCGATTACTAAATGTTGCGTAACACGTTGCGTCCAGTTGATTACATTGGCAAGGTGATTATTTACGAGCGAGGCGGCCCTTTCGCGCTCGAACGATCCGGAAAGATAATCTAACCCGGCGGATTCAACCCCCGGAACGAATCGCTTAATAGTATCGCATTGCCAATTATGCGTGTCAGCTTTCTAACGCACATAATTTTAATGTCATCTCTGATGTTAATATTAAAACGTCAGACAAAATATGTCAACCGTATAAACACCGTTCGCAGTCGAGAGAATAAATCTCTTTGATAGTCCGTTCGAAATCCGCCGTGAATTTGCGGTCGCGAAATTATCAATTATTTCGCGCGGATACACGCGGGGGATTTGTCGTCGGCTATAAATCGCCGCGGTATTGGTTGCCGAGGGATAATGGAGAGGTCCCGCGCGTGTAATAAACGCGCGCGTTAAAATCGGGCCTCTCGGTTTATCGTGCGATGCGCACGCGGCGCGATGCTTTACGGTGCCGGAAGTCGAACGGCGCTGGAAAATTGAATCGTTCATAAAGCGCGACCGGCTGTTATTATATTTCCATCGTTTTCATTAGATCCCCGCGAGACGAGCATTCCACGCGCCCTCTTCCCGCGACCCTCCCCGCCCTCCTTGGTAACGGCTCGTTCCTCTCCCGGTGCTAACTGATAATTACGTTTCAGCACGATGTGCGATAATTACAAGGGGGACGTTTCAATAGCTGTATCTCAATCGCTAACGTGGAAGAGTTTTCCGTTGAGCTTCGAATTTACACTTCACACGTTGCGTTTCCGTCACGTGGCATGGGCGCAGTAACGTAATCTCGAATCTTCCCTCGGCGCGAACCCTGGGAACGCGAGGTGCAATCGTTGACCGCACCTCAGGGTCTACGGAGATCCTTCCGCTTTACCCGAACGGAACCTTGGCCCCGAGATGGTAACTGAACACGACGCAAATATCGCTTGCGCATATTCCGCATCAGTCGGTTGATTACCTTTGATCTAAAATGCCTTTGAATACAAGTTGCAACATATACCATCTATACCAAGCATCATCATAAATTTGCTTTCCCGTTTTTTTTTTTTCCAATATCCATCTTTGCCGACAAAAGCTAGACTTTCAAAGAGAGACGTATATAAATATTTATTTCTTTAATATCTAATTATTATAGTAGTTTGTGATTAAATAACATGTTCTTGTTATAGGATATTTTATAAAGTACATCAAGAAATGGAAAACTGAATGTTTTTTTAATCTTATAATATTTTCATAATTCTACGTGAAGATATTTTCCAGTTGCATTACTCAAATTTTTTCTTTTACTCTTATCCTTTTTTTACTTTACTCGTTACTTTATTTATTTTGTTTAAAAGTAAGCATAAAGTAAGAGAAAAATAATGTACAAATTTATAACTCATTTGCAAAAAATACTACAATTACATACACAAAAAATATTACAATTACAAGTTACATATTTAAAAAAAAAAAAATAAATCTTTGAAAAACGAAACTGCAAAGTTTGATCAAACTTATACAGATTAAATCTCTAATTTTTATATCTTTACTTTTTATATATCTTACACAACTTAATTCTTGAATTTCATTAAATTCTTTCATAATATTTTTTTATCCAAAATTCGAATTATTCAGAAGTTATATTACAAGATAATAATAATAATTATTATATACAAAATTATTAATTTGCACTCTCATTTATGAAAGCCAGACAACATGAATGCACGAGACGTTTGCGTGAGTCACAGTAACGAAGAAACGTGAAACGGGATACCGCGCAATAATCGGTGTCTCCCTCGAAAAAAAAAAAAAGACTTAATTAAGTCGAATTTAAGTTTAAATGACGTGGCGGGACGAAAATGAGTACATCGTCGTGGTGATGGTGCACGGTAATCGCGCGGGACATTGCAGGTCTTCTCGTCGCTTCACTAATTGGTGAAACGAGTGGCAGCGTCTACTCAGTCTCCGCTGCTAAAATTACGTCGATATAATTAATTGTCGTTGCTCGTTACGAGGGGAAAGGGTTCGGCAGCGTTGCGAAAACCTGCGCCGGTGAGTAATTAAGCAAGGAAAGAGGAGGGAACACCATCTCGCATTACGCACCGTAACATGAATCTGTCCCGACGACGAAGTTCGGTGAAATTTAACGACGGCACGTTTCGCAAAAACCGCTGCACCTACCGCGTTTACCTGCCGACTTTTAATTATCCCAGCCCACCGTTCTTAAATCTTCCCCGAGATGTGCCAGCCAGTCTCACGGGTTGAATCGCGAGGTCTTTACAATGCGCTGCCACTTTTAACGAGAATTCATCGAACGCGTGAAACATTTAACGGTTATTTCTCAACATCATACATTTCAATCTTCAAAAGGAAATAATACATATTGATATAATCAAATATAGTATAACTATGATTATATATACATGTATATAATTCTAATTTATTTATTATTTTATTAAAAATTTGAATAATGTAACTAGAAGTACCCTTGCACATAAAATTATAAAGATATTATAAAGCTAAGAATCTCTCTCAGTTCTTTCTATTTTTTCGTCATATTTTATAAAATAATTATAATAAAAAGGCAGATTTTATTTCATCACAAAATACTACTAATTAGAGGTTAAGGAAATAAAAATCTTTACTTAAACTCTACATTTTTAAAATCTAAATTGGAATATAGGTTGCAAAAAAAAAGAACGAAAACAAATGTTAACGATAATACAGGCGGATTCGGCAAGTATTTATTAATTCGATAACCAATTATACGGACGGGTTTACATAAGACCGGTTAAGAGTTAATTATCAACGTAATAAAGAGAATTGCGCAACGATGAAAATGGGGGAATATTTAGTGTTCAAATGAGTACACAATATTTTGATTTCTTTTTCTCTCGCAAAAACTACCTCACGTCGAGACCATTTTCGGTGCATCTCATATACAACCAAGATTTAAAAATAACTTAGATACCAACAATTATTTTTTATTTCGAAGAAGAGCTCATTCCGATATTGTCCTGATCTTGTGAAAAAAGTTGTATTACATACTGCTAACTAATTTATTGTGCAATCACGATTATTTTCGCGATGCCGCGCGCGCCATAAATTCCGCGCGTTTTTTTCTTGACTCGCCGATCTCTCTTCCGGTTCTTCTTCATTCGATCGCGAACGTGGGTGTCATACGCCGATTATGCGGGATGAGTATCTGCATAGCACATGCGCGCGCGCTATTACACTTCTCAACTACAAGGAACAATGCCATTATATTCCCGCCCTTCGAAAGGCACGCGGATGTATCTGGTACCATTGTACCGCCGCGGAATAAAACGAATCGGCAACGAGATTGCAACGAGATAGACGGCGAGCATGGATGCTCTGCATAGTAGTTTATGCGCCACGCAACTATAAGCAGCCCCGACGATGACTTATTCGAAGCGTCGAAGCTTCCTAATGAGGGTTTCTTCTCGCGAGACGTTCTATATAATGGAGACATCTGTCGCTCGTATATATTCCAAGCATCGAAGAGGGAGATCTAATAAGTCTTTCCCTTGTGCGATACAAGCTGACTCGAGAAATCGTTTAATCTCTAATCTATTATTATTTTAATTTAATCTTAAATAATTACGATCGATATTTTACGAAAAGGATTTTGATAGATGCTTTGGTGGAAATAACATACATTTTCTCTGTTCCATATTTATCTCTCTAATTTTATTTAAAAATGTCATATTTACCGCTAACTGATACATGTTAATGAATCCGCGTTTCAAGTACCAGCGTAATAAATACCGCAGCGCAATCAGCGCGATACGTTAACGATAACCAAGCTACCATTTAAAGAACGTTTAACGAATGGATCGATGACATGTGTATGTATATGAGTTCGTGTTTATGAGATTGTAGATTGATAAGAGCAACACTTGATTGATCGTCAATATCTTAAACGCGGATGTCATAGCGCGACGAGATCGTTAAAGATCGCTCGCTCGCTAAACACGAACGGAATAAAATTTCTTTGGATAAAAAGGCTTGAAATTATTTTTAACGAGGAATACTATTTTAATCCAACAAACTTCTCCTTTTTATCGCTACATTGAGAATTCTCCCACAAAAAAACCGTCGAAGAATATTTTATCAACTCGGACTAACAATAAGTTCTTAACAAGAATTGTCAGCAATCTCCATAAATCAGAAGTGATTCAGAATAAAGGGGGAATCTTTTCTTATTCGGTATATTTTGCGATAAGCAGTTAGGAGTTCGTTATTTCGTTCGGTGGACGCCCGATTACCCTAGCATTCCGAACAATTTTTTTTTGTTTGATTTATTTTTCGACTTGCTGCCGCAGCATCTCTGCGCATCGCGAGGCGCCGTTCCCGATACACATAACCGACTAATCGAGACGCTAATTACAGGCACGCTCGCGGGCATCGGATCGTTAAGTCAATACACAACCACGACGTTTTCATCTTCGTTCCGAAGCTTCGTTGTAGCTTCGCAATTACGAGATATGCGCGCGAGTGCTTTCTCGAACACGATCCGAGAATAACGCACAGACTGGTATATCCAGCTACGCTCGCCGAGCCGAGAATAATTGAAACCACGCATCGGTGCGCGATTTCTCCTCTCGCCGCGTTCCATAAGAAACGATGAATCGCCGCGAACGGCAAAGAGAGCAGTATCACGGATCTCGCGTCGATCGGATCCGGAAACGTTTCCGATATCAACATCGGAATATAGGAACAGCAACGGAAAATTTTTTCACCGAATGGCATATACGAGATATCCCGAAATCTCCAAGCTTATATTTATGATTAACAATTTTGCGATGGTAATTTTAATGATTTTTTTCGTTCAATTTTTTTATTCTTTTTTTTTTTATAAATCATTGCAAGAATCTAGATAAATGTAGCTAATAATACAACTTTAAAAACACGTATACGTACGAGGTATAACATCGGCTGAATCTGCGCAATTCGAAGTCTGTACAGACGAGCAGATTTCTAGTAGATCCTTAAATCCCTTTTGTACTCGAGACTAATTTTTGTGGCGATAATTGGAACACTATCTTAAAAAATCACGCTAATAATTGCAGTAATGGTTGACGAGATGTTTAGAAAAGAAATAAGTAATTCCCAATATATTTCTAAATATTTGTAAAAATCTTTAGAAAAAATTTATATATGTAGCAGAATAAAAATAAATTTGCACAAATAAAAATTAAATAACAAATTAAAATTAAAATTTACAGATATACAACTATACAGCAAAGAGAGAAACATTACTTTGCTGGATATACGCATGGTTAGAGAAAGTTTGGCCTCATCCTCGGATATAAATCGATTGTTAAGACGATCGATTGCGATTTCGAAGGAGAAAGCGGGGATCCGCGCAGTTTCCTGTTGCATTCGAGCGGTCAAATTTTCGGCATTCTTACATTCCATTTGCCATTGTACATGTAAAGAGGCGAGAAGAAGAATCTCGAAGGTCGATCGACCTATCTGCCGACACAGATCGTAGATGAGCCTATTCGATTGCACGTTCACGACATCCAATTGTCAACCCACGCCCTCGTTCCCTTAAAATTCACATTCCTACGGTGGGA
>NW_021849308.1:1609398-1723932 GCF_003651465.1 Formica exsecta | reverse complement strand
GAGCGTCGGCTATAAATCGCCGCGGTATTGGTTGCCGAGGGATAATGGAGAGGTCCCGCGCGTGTAATAAACGCGCGCGTTAAAATCGGGCCTCTCGGTTTATCGTGCGATGCGCACGCGGCGCGATGCTTTACGGTGCCGGAAGTCGAACGGCGCTGGAAAATTGAATCGTTCATAAAGCGCGACCGGCTGTTATTATATTTCCATCGTTTTCATTAGATCCCCGCGAGACGAGCATTCCACGCGCCCTCTTCCCGCGACCCTCCCCGCCCTCCTTGGTAACGGCTCGTTCCTCTCCCGGTGCTAACTGATAATTACGTTTCAGCACGATGTGCGATAATTACAAGGGGGACGTTTCAATAGCTGTATCTCAATCGCTAACGTGGAAGAGTTTTCCGTTGAGCTTCGAATTTACACTTCACACGTTGCGTTTCCGTCACGTGGCATGGGCGCAGTAACGTAATCTCGAATCTTCCCTCGGCGCGAACCCTGGGAACGCGAGGTGCAATCGTTGACCGCACCTCAGGGTCTACGGAGATCCTTCCGCTTTACCCGAACGGAACCTTGGCCCCGAGATGGTAACTGAACACGACGCAAATATCGCTTGCGCATATTCCGCATCAGTCGGTTGATTACCTTTGATCTAAAATGCCTTTGAATACAAGTTGCAACATATACCATCTATACCAAGCATCATCATAAATTTGCTTTCCCGTTTTTTTTTTTTCCAATCCATCTTTGCCGACAAAAGCTAGACTTTCAAAGAGAGACGTATATAAATATTTATTTCTTTAATATCTAATTATTATAGTAGTTTGTGATTAAATAACATGTTCTTGTTATAGGATATTTTATAAAGTACATCAAGAAATGGAAAACTGAATGTTTTTTTAATCTTATAATATTTTCATAATTCTACGTGAAGATATTTTCCAGTTGCATTACTCAAATTTTTTCTTTTACTCTTATCCTTTTTTTACTTTACTCGTTACTTTATTTATTTTGTTTAAAAGTAAGCATAAAGTAAGAGAAAAATAATGTACAAATTTATAACTCATTTGCAAAAAATACTACAATTACATACACAAAAAATATTACAATTACAAGTTACATATTTAAAAAAAAAAAAATAAATCTTTGAAAAACGAAACTGCAAAGTTTGATCAAACTTATACAGATTAAATCTCTAATTTTTATATCTTTACTTTTTATATATCTTACACAACTTAATTCTTGAATTTCATTAAATTCTTTCATAATATTTTTTTATCCAAAATTCGAATTATTCAGAAGTTATATTACAAGATAATAATAATAATTATTATATACAAAATTATTAATTTGCACTCTCATTTATGAAAGCCAGACAACATGAATGCACGAGACGTTTGCGTGAGTCACAGTAACGAAGAAACGTGAAACGGGATACCGCGCAATAATCGGTGTCTCCCTCGAAAAAAAAAAAGACTTAATTAAGTCGAATTTAAGTTTAAATGACGTGGCGGGACGAAAATGAGTACATCGTCGTGGTGATGGTGCACGGTAATCGCGCGGGACATTGCAGGTCTTCTCGTCGCTTCACTAATTGGTGAAACGAGTGGCAGCGTCTACTCAGTCTCCGCTGCTAAAATTACGTCGATATAATTAATTGTCGTTGCTCGTTACGAGGGGAAAGGGTTCGGCAGCGTTGCGAAAACCTGCGCCGGTGAGTAATTAAGCAAGGAAAGAGGAGGGAACACCATCTCGCATTACGCACCGTAACATGAATCTGTCCCGACGACGAAGTTCGGTGAAATTTAACGACGGCACGTTTCGCAAAAACCGCTGCACCTACCGCGTTTACCTGCCGACTTTTAATTATCCCAGCCCACCGTTCTTAAATCTTCCCCGAGATGTGCCAGCCAGTCTCACGGGTTGAATCGCGAGGTCTTTACAATGCGCTGCCACTTTTAACGAGAATTCATCGAACGCGTGAAACATTTTACGGTTATTTCTCAACATCATACATTTCAATCTTCAAAAGGAAATAATACATATTGATATAATCAAATATAGTATAACTATGATTATATATACATGTATATAATTCTAATTTATTTATTATTTTATTAAAAATTTGAATAATGTAACTAGAAGTACCCTTGCACATAAAATTATAAAGATATTATAAAGCTAAGAATCTCTCTCAGTTCTTTCTATTTTTTCGTCATATTTTATAAAATAATTATAATAAAAAGGCAGATTTTATTTCATCACAAAATACTACTAATTAGAGGTTAAGGAAATAAAAATCTTTACTTAAACTCTACATTTTTAAAATCTAAATTGGAATATAGGTTGCAAAAAAAAAGAACGAAAACAAATGTTAACGATAATACAGGCGGATTCGGCAAGTATTTATTAATTCGATAACCAATTATACGGACGGGTTTACATAAGACCGGTTAAGAGTTAATTATCAACGTAATAAAGAGAATTGCGCAACGATGAAAATGGGGGAATATTTAGTGTTCAAATGAGTACACAATATTTTGATTTCTTTTTCTCTCGCAAAAACTACCTCACGTCGAGACCATTTTCGGTGCATCTCATATACAACCAAGATTTAAAAATAACTTAGATACCAACAATTATTTTTTATTTCGAAGAAGAGCTCATTCCGATATTGTCCTGATCTTGTGAAAAAAGTTGTATTACATACTGCTAACTAATTTATTGTGCAATCACGATTATTTTCGCGATGCCGCGCGCGCCATAAATTCCGCGCGTTTTTTTCTTGACTCGCCGATCTCTCTTCCGGTTCTTCTTCATTCGATCGCGAACGTGGGTGTCATACGCCGATTATGCGGGATGAGTATCTGCATAGCACATGCGCGCGCGCTATTACACTTCTCAACTACAAGGAACAATGCCATTATATTCCCGCCCTTCGAAAGGCACGCGGATGTATCTGGTACCATTGTACCGCCGCGGAATAAAACGAATCGGCAACGAGATTGCAACGAGATAGACGGCGAGCATGGATGCTCTGCATAGTAGTTTATGCGCCACGCAACTATAAGCAGCCCCGACGATGACTTATTCGAAGCGTCGAAGCTTCCTAATGAGGGTTTCTTCTCGCGAGACGTTCTATATAATGGAGACATCTGTCGCTCGTATATATTCCAAGCATCGAAGAGGGAGATCTAATAAGTCTTTCCCTTGTGCGATACAAGCTGACTCGAGAAATCGTTTAATCTCTAATCTATTATTATTTTAATTTAATCTTAAATAATTACGATCGATATTTTACGAAAAGGATTTTGATAGATGCTTTGGTGGAAATAACATACATTTTCTCTGTTCCATATTTATCTCTCTAATTTTATTTAAAAATGTCATATTTACCGCTAACTGATACATGTTAATGAATCCGCGTTTCAAGTACCAGCGTAATAAATACCGCAGCGCAATCAGCGCGATACGTTAACGATAACCAAGCTACCATTTAAAGAACGTTTAACGAATGGATCGATGACATGTGTATGTATATGAGTTCGTGTTTATGAGATTGTAGATTGATAAGAGCAACACTTGATTGATCGTCAATATCTTAAACGCGGATGTCATAGCGCGACGAGATCGTTAAAGATCGCTCGCTCGCTAAACACGAACGGAATAAAATTTCTTTGGATAAAAAGGCTTGAAATTATTTTTAACGAGGAATACTATTTTAATCCAACAAACTTCTCCTTTTTATCGCTACATTGAGAATTCTCCCACAAAAAAACCGTCGAAGAATATTTTATCAACTCGGACTAACAATAAGTTCTTAACAAGAATTGTCAGCAATCTCCATAAATCAGAAGTGATTCAGAATAAAGGGGGAATCTTTTCTTATTCGGTATATTTTGCGATAAGCAGTTAGGAGTTCGTTATTTCGTTCGGTGGACGCCCGATTACCCTAGCATTCCGAACAATTTTTTTTTGTTTGATTTATTTTTCGACTTGCTGCCGCAGCATCTCTGCGCATCGCGAGGCGCCGTTCCCGATACACATAACCGACTAATCGAGACGCTAATTACAGGCACGCTCGCGGGCATCGGATCGTTAAGTCAATACACAACCACGACGTTTTCATCTTCGTTCCGAAGCTTCGTTGTAGCTTCGCAATTACGAGATATGCGCGCGAGTGCTTTCTCGAACACGATCCGAGAATAACGCACAGACTGGTATATCCAGCTACGCTCGCCGAGCCGAGAATAATTGAAACCACGCATCGGTGCGCGATTTCTCCTCTCGCCGCGTTCCATAAGAAACGATGAATCGCCGCGAACGGCAAAGAGAGCAGTATCACGGATCTCGCGTCGATCGGATCCGGAAACGTTTCCGATATCAACATCGGAATATAGGAACAGCAACGGAAAATTTTTTCACCGAATGGCATATACGAGATATCCCGAAATCTCCAAGCTTATATTTATGATTAACAATTTTGCGATGGTAATTTTAATGATTTTTTTCGTTCAATTTTTTTATTTCTTTTTTTTTTATAAATCATTGCAAGAATCTAGATAAATGTAGCTAATAATACAACTTTAAAAACACGTATACGTACGAGGTATAACATCGGCTGAATCTGCGCAATTCGAAGTCTGTACAGACGAGCAGATTTCTAGTAGATCCTTAAATCCCTTTTGTACTCGAGACTAATTTTTGTGGCGATAATTGGAACACTATCTTAAAAAATCACGCTAATAATTGCAGTAATGGTTGACGAGATGTTTAGAAAAGAAATAAGTAATTCCCAATATATTTCTAAATATTTGTAAAAATCTTTAGAAAAAATTTATATATGTATCAGAATAAAAATAAATTTGCACAAATAAAAATTAAATAACAAATTAAAATTAAAATTTACAGATATACAACTATACAGCAAAGAGAGAAACATTACTTTGCTGGATATACGCATGGTTAGAGAAAGTTTGGCCTCATCCTCGGATATAAATCGATTGTTAAGACGATCGATTGCGATTTCGAAGGAGAAAGCGGGGATCCGCGCAGTTTCCTGTTGCATTCGAGCGGTCAAATTTTCGGCATTCTTACATTCCATTTGCCATTGTACATGTAAAGAGGCGAGAAAAAGAATCTCGAAGGTCGATCGACCTATCTGCCGACACAGATCGTAGATGAGCCTATTCGATTGCACGTTCACGACATCCAATTGTCAACCCACGCCCTCGTTCCCTTAAAATTCACATTCCTACGGTGGGAATTTTATGTTCACGATTTCGTTTCACGCGTTTCTCCGCCTCTCTCCCTTACGCTGATAGACTCTCTTGTAGCCTCTTCCTTCTTATCCTGCATCGTATCGTGCACCTGGCTACCTGCTCTACGACCTGCTCCGTTGATGCGCGCGGCTGGCAACTGTGCGGTTAAAAGCGGCACGTACACACACACACACACACACACGTACGTGCCTCTATATAAGAGATTAAACTGGTAAACTCGCCCGAGAAAACGCTCCTTACGCATTTAGAGACGCGCCTCTGCGTCGGGGAGGATATACCTTTTTCTATCATTTTGACGCACAGTGTCTATCAACAAATCGTTTTTACCGTCGTTCAAAGACGGCTAACATTTTGTAAACATAAACGTAATCAGTTCTATCTTTGCGATTTCAAACGTATATTTGTACGCTTGTATATATTCGAGAATCGCTTTAAGTGAGTAAAGGTCTCAAAAGTTGCTCTTTATAGCTTTCAAAATTTTCAGAGAGAAGAACGCTCAAAATAATAAACAAGAATAATTATAAAGCAATGAGAAAGTAATAAAAATGATGATGTTAATATAAATAAAAAAAAAAAAAGCACAAGAAATCATTCGTTCTCAAATATGAATGTAACTAAAATCTAGTATAAGCTATTAAAAAAAAATTCGCTCCGTACATTACTTATTATCGTATAATTAATGATGCAATCGGTATTTTAAAATTATGCGCGACAACGCCTTACGCGGTTTCGATGACGTATCGACACGCATTATGAAGGAGATGCACCCGGAAAATGTGCGAATGTCATCTCACCTTGAAACAGTAACTACATATGTAATTCCAAAAGGACGATTAATGCGACAACTCGAGTGAATGATAAATAATTCCACGGCGACGCGGATGTGCACGCATTCAACGCGGCAGTCGTTCCTCAACTACGGATTTATAACGTTGATTTATGACCGTTGCGAACAGGTATGGCGCGGGTACCTAATCACCGACATTAGCACGCATTAATGCGCGTAGAAAGCATAAATTGATGTTTCTGTCTCTCTCGAAAGAGATGGAGAAAGAGAAAAAAAATCTGAAAGATAATTTAAAAATAATTTATACGTATCATGCAAAAATCGTGGACGTCGCGGAACATATGATTTGGTAGCAATCGCTAATCAAAACTTGAGGAACTTGTAGAAAATACAGTTGGTAACTATGTTGTAAGCAAAATACAATAGAATATTGAACTGTCGAAGAAATCAAGCATTAAACGGAAACTTTCTCGGATATTATTGCACGATTTCCTCGTGATTACATTCCATGACGTTTTCTTCCTGCTAACCATTAATTATTATTGATCACCAATAATCAGTTATTTTATTATTGTAATTTCAATTTCTTCATTATATTATCTTGTAATAATATATCATTTTGTGGCTCGTTCATCTAAAATCGTGATAGATGTCAAATCGTTTATGATATAATATACAATGATGTAACGGTCGGTTTCATCGCGCTAAAACGTTGGTCGCGAATTCAATATTAAACGCAGCACAAACAACGGATTGCCCGGAAAAATTTACACATCGCGAACCTTGCTAGAGTGAAGAAATTCGCGAAATTCGCTCCGATTGTACAAGTCGCGCGTTACATCATCGGATACGACACGGGAACGAACACGAATTCCGTGCTAACAAATCCCACGTCGCCGCGGGGCGCAACGATGCGAATGCGACATGTCGCCGCTCCCTTACGCCGCGTGTCCAGTGTATAAGTCGGACCCATGGGATGTCGTCACGTTTCTCGTGTTAATACGCAAGGGGACTTCCTCCTTAAGAGCGGAATCCCCGCGGCGGAAAGGTGGTCCTCGCGACGCTCGCAGTCACGGCAATGCCTTGCGATTTTTGCATAGTCGACACATTTATCTCGCGGCGCGAGAAAAACCAAGGGCGATTGAGATGAGAAAATCGAGTGAGTCATTTGCGAAAATAACGCTGGAATTATAGATACGCGATTATTTTCAGAGAGATAAAAGATTTCGCGCATGAACGATCGGTCATGGAATTTTGAAATACTTGAGAAAATCGGGAAACGAAAAACGAAGAGTCGCAAATCTTCGTCTAAAAGATTGTGAAATTATACGGCATTTTATCCTTTCTATAATATATATATATCCTTTAGTTTTAATTTAACATGTTATATGATTACAATATAAATCGAGTGAGTAAAAAGTTGTCGAGTGTCCAATATTAAAATTTAATGATTAAAAATTCAGATGCAAGAATAAAATAATTACATAAAGATTTTTTAAATTTAAAAATTAGAATATTAGAAATAAACTGATACAAATTTTAGAATAGTTCTAACTATGGAAGATGTTTCATCAATTCTTCTTTTAAGTACGCGATGTTTTATCGCTTTCCTCAGTAGAAATCACGGTATATGTAATTAAAGTGATCATTACATCCGACAGTAATAAACGAAAATAATTCGCGTTAGCTTAATTCCAGAGATATTTAGCAATCGCGAGATACATTAGCATTACTGCGAATCGACTTCCTTCTTCCTGCATGTATCTATCTATGCATTAATCATATGCCGAAGTTATGTGCGCTCATGAACTTGGAAGATGATCGCGGTAAGAGAGTAGCAAAAAAGATCTTTAAAATTACGAAAAGATCGTTAGAAATACCCGCGCATGAAAAATTAAGGAAAAAGCGCCAATTAAATCTTCATTATGCGAATTTCTAAGTTCAAATATAACAGTTATATATTAGAACGTTGAAGAGTATAACGAAAAAAAAATTTTCTTTTGATTTTTCATCCTTAAAACATTTATAAAATATAATTTTTTTAAATTTTTTATTCTTGTTTTATTGACATATTGAAAGTTCAATACTTAGTAAAAAATGGCATATTAAGAACTAGGAAATATTTCTTCACGATATGTGTACGTGCTCAGCAATCTTTATAGAAAGTGCAGTACTAGAAAAACTACAAATAGATAAACGCGCATTATCGAGAAGTATAAGAAAGTCGATGATATATTTTCTCTTTCTTATTCTTTCTCTTCGCATCTTCGTATGTAATGAAAATCATATCGATGACATAGGATCGTGATAACGGTGCATGTTTCTCAAAGAGCTTGCTGCAATTTTCCACATGTCGTGCAAGAAATTATCTTGCAGAAACTACATCAATTTCCGGAATAACTCTTTAATCGTTTTATAAAACTAATAATAGCTGCTGTGATATTTCAGTGAATAGCTTCCCGTAAATTTTTGGGACGATAATATTCTCTTAATTTTTTGCAAAAATATTACAAATTAAATTTTTTATTGTATAAAAATAGATTTATCGAGACATTTTTATTTAACGAACTGTTATTAGATAAACGAAAGTAAGTACAGACATAAATTTCAAATATGTCGAGTAACCTATATATAAATATAAATGTATGTCATAAATATGACCTGCGCGTGAAAATAAAAATTAACATTTAGATTAATATTTTCAGTTTTTATAGGAAAGAGATGATATATGGATATGAATTATACTCGATTCTTTGGTACAATCTGGGAAATCGAGGATGACAATAGATTGTGCAACTCTCGATAAATTATCAAACATTCAGCGATACGCCGCTTTCCTCTCTCAGAGAACAGAAACGGGGCGTCCTAATTTATGCCTCATTTACCGTGTACCTGTTGCACGGTGAGGGGAAAGTGTTACAGCACGTCGCGGCCAGCTGCGTAAACCTGAACAGCAGGTAAGTGCAGAGATCATACGTAGCGTCGAAACGCCAAGGGGAAGCGCGATGGCGGCGTCGGACAAGATACACGTGCCTCTTGCTAAGTTACGAGAAACTAGTCGTAAATCGAGACGAGGTGCCTCGCCGCCGTGGGCGCCAATATAACGGTGACGGTCAGGTCGTCGGTGGCCTCCTTTTTGTGCGACACACGTCCCTCTCCGCGTTCCTCTTCGGCGACTTCGGCGATTCTTCGCGTAACTGTACATTCGTGCACGTTGAGCCCCCCTTATCGTCATCGACCTGAGAAAGGCGCACGAATACCCGGTGTCACGATACTATATGCATAAATCCGAGACAGCAGAATTAATAGAGAGAAGCCTTAAGGCTCTTCTTCCACTTCCTGTCTGCCAGACCGAGTTATATCAGATAGAGATCACACTTCATTCACGCGCAAGGGAGGGCACGAATATCAAAGAGAAGCGCGTGAATATTAGCGTGTAAATGAGCTCGTGAGAATATTACGGCTTAACACTTTCCTAATTGACGAAAAGTTTATACCATTTCAGGCAATACTAGTATACGCGAACAGAAATAGTGCGAGGTAAATGAGCCTCGGGCTGGATCTATCATTGCCTGTGTTTCGAGAGATCGGGATATGCTCGTTTACGAGATACCTGTCCGATCGGTTAGCGGTGCCGTCAAAAAGGGATCTTGAATCGCGCGTATGCGTTTTCTAGCCGTCGTAGAAATTCCGAGGAGAGCGTGGTAATCGCTCCCATCAATGGCGTGTTCTTGAATCACTTCCTGGGAAAATGAGCGAGTGAGAAGCGTGTAATTACGATTCCTTGAAAGCGCGACCAGATCTCGCGCTCGAGTATTGCACAACGATGACGTATGGAAGATCCGCTGTTTTTGCATCCGTTCTCTGACGAACGAGAGCTCGGAACGAATCGTGTCAGTCTCCGATCACGATGACTTTGAACTTGATTCAAGAGAGCGCGAGTATCATATGAGACTCTTTGAGATATTTTTAATAAATATAAATTATTTCGAAAAAGTTTACAATAACAGATTTTATTTTTAGAGAAATTAATTCTTTAATTTATTACGTTAGATAACTATATTTTTTTAATTAGTTAAAAAATAAGAATCTTGTTTAATCTCGCTCTAATCTATCTTTAAGTTAATTATATCTTAAATTAATTTATCACGATTATTAAATTTCATGATATTGCAAAACGACTGAAATGTTTATAGAAATTTATAAAACAGGATATAAAACAGGATATAAAAAGATATAAAAGATATGAAAATATTATTTAAAAAATTTTTGTATTCATTAAAAATAACTATACAAACGTCAACTAAATTCGGCAAAAATGTTCACTTGCTTAAATAAACCCAATTTAAATGAATCCAAAAAATTTTAATTTATCCTTCTCATCCGTTTATCAACTGCAAACACAGTGAAGTTGACAGAAAGAACATATTAAATTATAACGCTGCATCGGCGTTCTATCGGCCGCTGTCGCGCGTTTTCTTACACGCGAATAAGACGCGCGTTTTCTAACACGTGGGAAAGAAGACCGTGTGCTGTACGCATCATGCTGTAACCGCCATGAGAATTTACCTTTTGTTACGGTTACACATCCTTATATTCCGAGAGGGAAGGGAGTTTCGTTAAAGCGGATCTATATCTCGTTACGTGCGTTGATTTTCTTCGCACGATCGCGGCGCTCGTTAATAAAAATTAATCCAAGCTACGGCATCGTCGAGAAAAAATCCAACGCACTCGATACGCGATCACGTGCGTATTTGAATAACATATACTCTGAATACTAATGTGCAAATTAACGCTCAACGCACTTATCGATCGCCCGGTTTCGATCGCTCCTGTGCGATTAACGAATCGCAGTTTTATCATTATCATTAGCGAGGTGAATCCGACTATTGCACTTGTCAAAGTCAGTTATCAATGAGGTTTATGGCAAATTTCATGATCGAAGATGACTACTGTCATTGATCAATGTTCCGCGCGACGAAGATTATTTAATACTTATATAACATCTCTTATGCAACCTTCCTGTTTGTGCTATGACAGTCGATGCATTTATGAGCGGTTAGGAATACTAATAACTAATTATCTGAGCAAAGATTAATAAATTCAATCTCATTTGAATTTCGAGAAGGCATCAATCGCCTGAAAGTTAGCGGAAAAAGAAATCACTTTAACTTCGTTCTACTTGTACTTGGGAGGAATATATGCATTTATAATTACATTTATATTTTATATCATCTTTTTCTAAGAGTCCTCAGATTTTAATTTAAAACATTTTAATTAAATGAAGCAGATAAGAATTATATAATTATTACTTATTGCTTATTAATTAATTAGTTATTGATTATCAATTATTAATTATTCAAGCGTAAAATCTTTGAATTGTCTACACTATATACACTTTACTCAATTTTCTTTTATTATCTGAGAAATCTCTATTTCCCCGATACGCATGATTTCCGATTCATCGAATAGCTTCGTATTAAGATGAGACTTTTCACTATAGTTAGAATGCAGTTCGACGCGCTAATACAACGAACGGACGCGTTGTCATCGTCACCCAGTATATGTCTCGCGAGGGAAGTGAGTAACAAGAAGAACCGGTCGACCTGGCACATAACCGCTTCGTATGCTGTCATTTTTCCTTAGCTGATATACCTGCTTCTCTCCCCTGCCCACTTCTGCTGTCTAGCGTTTCTGCTCTCGCCCATTCGGACTTTCCTCCGCGTGAATGTCACGTTGGCATTTTGCAAAGCGAGTCGCTAATATCTACTACTACTACTATCACTACTACTACTACAACTACTACTTTAGTTATTCCTCTGTTTCGTGACGATGAAAAGATATTCGTGCGCTTAATACAAGAAAAGAACTTTGTATTGCAATGATAAATTTTGAGAATTTTGTAATCGAGTTCTCTAAAAGCTCTAAATTTATCGGAGTTAATTTTATCGGAGTGTCCTGTTAACAAACCGCGGGGAAACATCCCTGATTTGCCGTAGACGCCTCAGGGGAAGAGTAAAAGGATTTTAATGTTCTTCGAACCGACGTGAAATTTGCATTGATCTCGCAATTCTCGACCGAATACACGATCAAGAATTCGCGATGTTCGAAAAGAGAAAAAAAGGGCTGTCTGTCTAAGAGCTAACAATAAGAGCAAGGCGCGATTGCATGATCGGGTTACGTCAAGACGCATATCTGTCTCGCATGGAGTTTCCTCTGGTGCAGATTGAAGTACGTTAGAAACGGTATTACCCTCGGCGTATCCGATCCCACGACACGCGGAGAGGTCACGCGGAAGTTCACGGAGGGAAATTCGCGATCTTACGAAAATGGTCGATTTGCAATTTTCCGGCGAACGAGCGTGGAAACGAACGAGGGAGAAAAATATAGATATAGACTCGTGTCGCAGCGAATTGTGTCGGCCATGCAATATACTATGAGACGTAATTATTGTCTACGAACCCTGCGTGTGTCGATCGACTCTGTCGGGAAAGTCGAAGGGAAGGAAAACATCGAAGCGTTACAGAGACACGTAGACTCCCACAAGGCTATCATTTGCATTCGCTTCTGGAGCCGGGTTTCGCGGCGATCTGGCACGCATGACTGGATCGCGTCTCTAAGGCACGCGCGAATGCAAAACCGTAATTTCGCAGCGTGTGTTAATAAAACGTTCTGCCGCAATCGGATAATAATCCGGAATCGATCTGTTCATCATCTGATTATATATCGATACGCGCCGCGATATATTAAGATCGCTACCAAGAAATGCGTAACAACGTTTGCGAACATTTCCGAGATATTCATCGAATAAAGTAATTTGAGCAAAATACGGAGATAGAACGGCGTGGACTTGGATTATATTTATAACCAGTATTTCTCTCATAAACTGTATATGGTTGCGCGCAAAATTTTACAAAACAAAATATCTTTTCGTAAATTATTAATATCGGGACTCTAAAACAAATCTAGAACTTGTTTTTAAGATAATTAAGAACGACAATTGGGTCAGTTGCAATTTTAAGGATAACCGACAACTGTGAAATAATTCATGAATATTTTTTATTTTCGTGTGTCCATAAAAAATTGGAAAAAAATATTGCTAATAATAATGTATTAATAGCGTTCTGCAATTGCCTCTAATCACTGTCAAATAATATGAATAATTGCTCATCATAATATTACAATGAACAAGTTATTTTTTTTTTCTAAATTCAGCTCTCTTTTGCATAAATCATCCTTAGCGTTTCATAAATAAGGTCCAACTAATTAGCAGCACATCGCATCTTCGACATATTCTAACATATCGCCCTTCAAACTGCCTTTCACTGTCGACAGGGATTGCTAGACCAATTTATCGATCTCGAATATCGCCACGTAGAAAGACGCCGTATCGTGACACGATTAAGGAATTATTGGTACTTAGACCTTGCACACATCGCCTCGCGTGACTCCACGATGTGCCGTTTCGTGAAATAATAGTACGTCAAAAATCTCGGCGAGTGGCAGTCAAGGCTTCAACGATTTTGCAATTTCATCGATACGAATCATACGAGCGAGCGATTGCTCCTACGAGCTTAAAATCCGTTTGCACATGTGAAGATTGCTCTCAAATATCGCGCGTTAAAGATATTTATAAAATGTATTTGCGATATTAATAGCTATATATAATTAATTAACATGTTTCAAAAATTTGTGTAAATTTTACCAAATGATTATCCCTCTCAAGCAATCCAGAAATAAAAATAATTTACTTAATTAAAGAAAACACTAAAAGACAAGCCAGCACACATTTGTTGCAGATTGAATCTTGATACATATAAATTGACAAGCACAGATATCATCGAGATAGAAAAAAGGAAAATTCGCGAGCTGTACGATGCGCATACTTATTGAGAGTAAATTACAGATGACTGCTTATGAATTTGAATCGAGACTCGAGAGATAAGTAACACGCAAGAATCCACCGGATCTCACGTCGTGAAAAATAAATCGAAACACGCAACTCACGTACGCGGCGTTTGCATAATGTCGATGTTCGCGAACTATGGGAGCAGAATTAATCTTTTTGTAACGCAAAGATTTTTAGTAAAAAAAAAACGGTGCAGAAAGCTATCATACCAAAATAAAAATAAAAAATTCTTTCAAGTCACGATTGTACTCTATAATTGTACGAGGAGTTCGATATTAGCCGCAACAATTGTATATAAAGTAATAGCTTCCAAATTGATTGCTAACACGGAACAGTACGCTTGAATTGACATTTCTCGCCGGTCATGATTAGTAACCACATTGGTGGCGAGGACCAAGAGACACTTTCCACCGATGACTTGTCAACTTACATAAACGCTTTCTCGTCGTTAAAGTCTCGCTTCTACTAAATATTATGGACGTCGCGATTGAAGATCGGGTGGTCCGTGATTATTACTATGTTAGTTTCTCGAGACAGAACGGCGAGGGGGGAGGATCTTTGGAAATGCCGAAGGTGCCACGCGCGTTCGCGTGTACGCCATAATAACGACACTCGTGCTGCAAATTACGGATACCGCATACCGAATCCGGCTGCCGCATTCACCTCGCGAGCTCTCCCTCTCTTCGCAGTTCGCATACGCGAAATGAAGATATCAGAGTACGCCTGGGCTTGCCGTACCTCCTCGCATCGACTTTTATTATAAGATGCCCTTTAAACTCCGCGCGCGCACACGTGAGAGCAACCGCGTGCATAATTTTCACGAGCAGTTTTATTCTTGTCGTACAGTCTTTCCCACTGCTTGAAAGATAATAAAAGCAACGCTTTACAGATGCAACCGCATATCATTTGCGGAAAAGATTTTTTATATCGTAATAAAATATATATTGCAACATTCCATTCGCAGGGGCTGTTGCTTCAATTACTCTGATCGAATTTAGCAAAAAAAGAGGGTAAAAAAGACTGAGAAATTGAGTGCGATGCAACAATCTCGAAAAATGCTATTTTCGGAAAACAAGTTCAGAGTTTCACAAATGAAAAATACAATTTAAATATAATCTGATGCACTTATAACTTATAATGTATTTATAACTTATAATGTAACAATAATGTGATCATGCGCATCTTTTTTTTGAATGTTATGATTGTCAACTTCAGAGGCTGTTGTCGCATCTCAATTCCTCGGGAAACGACTTTTGCGAGTCATCAGATTCGATTTTGCGAGAGTGTACTCTGTACCGGAGAGGATCTTTGCAAACTTACCATGACTGGTGCACGTGTGCGCCTGTATGTCACCTAATGCCGCAATTGTTGGCCGTCAAGCAGGGGCATGTCTACGAAGGAGGCAATCGGAGCGGTAGACGGTGAGAAGAAAACTTGAAATCGCTGTCTCTTACTCTCTCTCTCTCTCTCCCTTTCTTTCTCCTCGTTCGTTGCACCCTGCACAGTCAACACGAATCACACTATACGTAAACACACATGCACAGAGAGAGAGACAGACGCGCGCCGCGAAAAAGGCGCCAGCGCACGCACAGACGCGTGCGCCTCCTTCACTTTTCCACTCACAGAGACAAATTTTCGTGCTCTCGATCCGCGCGAAAATTTTCCCGCTTTCCCGAATCTTCGGTATAGTCGAAGAAGATTATAAACCAAGGGGTTCCCGCGCAATCATCGGTATCGGCGACGTTGAAGATCAGCGGATCAAGAAGGGGAACATCCCCCGACGAAAATTATATTTCGAGTGACCTGTTTGTTCCCCTAAAAAGAACGCGACCGGTTCGCGTGTATTATACAGTTACGCGCTAGTTAGAGGGCAAGAGAAGCGACGGACGGATTTTCAACCTGGCGGACACCGACTGAGCCCGCAACCGGCAGGTAGGTGAGTCGTCGCCCCTCTCCACACTCCGATCGCTCGTTCGGTGTGCCGCACCACCACCGGTCGCCGCTCACCGTGTTCTCCATTCTCATTTCCCTCGCTTCACTTGCCTCGCCGCTCCTTCTACTTCGTCCGCCTTTCGTCGTACGTACGCACGTCTCTCCGCGGTCTCCCGCAGAGACGGCTCTACCGTCAGGCGAACTGGGTGAAAGTACATCGTCGCGTTAGATTATACGAAGGCATTCGTATGTGCCTGCTTGTAAATACTTTCATCGAGATCCTGCCTGTACAGATTTACCGCGTTAATGTTCAAGATCTCGTAAATGCTAGGATTCCGCGAAACGACAAATATTATTTCGCAGTATATAAATAAATAATTATCTATACTGAAACGTTAAAAATCTCACTTTTGTAAAAAAATCCTGCTAAATTATTTGCGGTAGATTGCAATACTTTTTGTATCTGTAAAATTTTCATACTTGTAAAGATTTTATCTTTAAGAATTCGAACACACAAAAATTTCATTAAACTAACAAACATTTTCATACATGGAAAACTATGTTTAAAAAGAGAGAGAACAACAATTTCTTAGAAAACATATCTCTGATATAGAGAATTTTATGAAATAAAATCGAATTCTGGTTTTTACCTTGAATTACGATTAACGCATTTACAGAGGCCTCATATCTGCAAAGGCTTTTGCATACATAAAGGCTCCATATTAAGCTATGAGACGGCTATTTAGATTTCATCGGACTTCACATATATATATACAGAATGTGAGTTAAATATCTACAAGTGTTTTCTCTGATGGAAGCCCTTGTGTGTACAATGGCTTGCTCGATGATGTAAAACTTTGCGATATTCACAAGCAGTAAATACATTTGCTTAGGGCATCGTTATCTCTAGTGCCGCCTCTGTCTGCCTCCCCATGATCGTCCGCTTATTAACGCACAAGTGGTAGACCATAGTCATCATGCCCTATCGGCGTTAACGAGATTACGTCCTGCATAATTATGCACCTTTCGTTGAAGGATTATTATGATCAAACTATACAGGGGATAACAATTACATCGTAACAACTTCATATAAAACGATAATAATTATAAATTTGAAATAAAAAGCAAAATAGAATCGTTCAATTCATTACAATATTCACAACAATGTTTTACCAATAATTTAATATGCTTTTAATAACATACTGATAAAAAATTGATAAGATTAGCTCTTTTAGTAATGGAAAATAAATATATGAAATATTATATTATATTAGCGACAACGGGAGGAAAACAAAGGGGTTTTTGCTATTAATAAATATTATTAATGTGTATATTTAACTATAGATATTATATTATAGAGATATACCTATAAACAAAATTAATGAGATGCAATAACAGCATCCGGCTTTTCATTTTCGCTTTCGTCTTCTTCTTCTTCTTCTCCTTTTTTAAACGTATTATCTTTAGATAGATATTGCTCAAAGTCAACTTTAAACATTTCTGTTGCTGGCGCACACGAAATACGAATTCTGTTAAAGAATTATACAATTATATAATAAATGTGTATATAAAAGCATAAATCTAAATAATACAAATAATCCTAAATATTGTGATACCTTGTGATAAAAGGTTCTGGTCGACGTGGCTTTGCAGTATTAACATCCTTAATAATGGCAACAAAATTCTCCTCCAACTGCTTTGTATCCATATCGAGCTATAAAATAATAAATCAATCGATAATCTTTTTATATTATCTGACACATACACAAATTAATAAAATATGTTTGTAACAATCACAATTACCCAAATAACACTATCAAAAACTTACCATTCCAAATGTAACATCAATAGTGCCATAAGATTTTAGGAAATCATGTGGCTTTGCTGTATATTTTATTCCGGTTAAAAATTTCGTTACAAGCATATTCATATCAGAACTTAGAGTACCTAAATGAAAACATAAACCATATAATAAATATTAAAATTTATTTTAGAAATAACACATTAAGTTTCAAAATTTTTGCACATATGTTCATCTTATGGAATAAACTCGACATATCATAAAAACAAAATTTTCAAAAGTTTAATTATTATGTATCTCTACTAACCCAATTTAGTGCCGGGAAACTTCTTTCTCATCAGCCCTCTAATTAGCAACAGATCAGGTAAGATGCTTGGCTCTGACACGATAATATCATATTCTTTCAGTGCAAATTCTCCGTTCTAAAACAATATACATCTAATCAGCAATTGTTAGAGGATATAATCTTCACATGCTTATTATATAATTGCATTATGTTAGAAAAACAGTATATTATTTACCTGAATCTGTTTTATTAATTCTTTACCACCAGCACACTGAGCTCCAGCTGCTCTTGCTATTTCCTGCACTTCAGGCGTCTTACAAAATGCCAATATTTTTCTGGATTGACCATGATCAAATGAATGTGGCAAACATGCTATTTTCGAGAAAGCATCAACAAATTTTGTCTTTTTTGTACCCTGATAACACATGTTTACATTCAGTATGCCTTTTATATATACGCATTATAAATCTTATGTACATGTTTTTTCTTCTCTTATTACCTGCATGTCCAATTCTATAAATGCTTTTATAGGTGCATTTGGTAAATTGTACATAGTAGGATGATGTGTTTCACGATGATTCTGTATTGCTTCTTCTAATGAATAAATTTTCCATTTATGAAATTGCCCAATCCAGACATTATCTATTGGATCTGGTTTTTTACTATCATCCAATATAATATTCTCCTTGTTCAACTTGTTTCTTTTAGCTGCACTAGTATCATAAAGAAATAATATACTAATATTAATATACAAATTACTAAAATATATTAAAATATATTATATTAAAAAATGCTCACATTCGTGTTTTTCTCCGGTTGTGTGGTATAAAACCGACTTTTTCAACAACCACTTTGATCTTTTTCTTCCTCGCTTTTTCTCTTGTACCTTTTCTAGCAGCATAATTTCGTGCTTGTAAAAAGCCAACGGGACAAAAATTAAGGCATGTCACATGCCTTATGTATGTTGAAGAAAAATTTAGTAACCAACCTGCAAAGAAAAAGAATTGCCATTACAAACAAAATAAAATATAATATTGCTTGATTTATTGTATCACTTAAAAAATATATAACTTAAGGTTATGTATGATAATAATTTTTATAAAAAGTACAAGAAATTTCGTTATTATTTAATAATTTTAAAAAACATGTAATCAATTAATCATTTAGTCAATTAATTTGCTACGTATTACTAAAGAAATATTGAAAAGACAAAATATAAGGCACGTACCACTAGCTGCTGCCGCCGCCATATTTTACTAAGTAGATCAAAGCAGAGATTTTCATACGAGATCTCTTTTTATCAGAGATTTTTTAAAAGGTTCCCCAGTAACAATTGCTCATGATAAATTCCAATCGATGATTTCACATATTTATTTGCAAACACTTTCTTATTAATTATCAGAAATACAAGATTTTATTTAATATATATTTAACGAGATATCGTGTAATCAAGATTTTATTGTATGAAAATATTATTGTATTATACATTTATTTTTATATATATATCTCATTCCTTAGAAAAAAAAGAATAGATAACTGAGCGCTTTCTCTGTTGAATGCGGTCTATGACAGACTTTATAACTCTGTTCTTTATAACTGAAGTGGCTGCACTACTTGCACTAGTCCAGAGTTTATCTTTTTCTCTTCACGTTGGAAGGAGAAAGATAAAACTGAACTAGTGCAACCAGTTCAACTACAAAGAACAGAGACGCAAGCAGCATGCAAGTGTGTGTGGTGGCGGGAATGATACGCACACGAGCCAAATCGCGTACATGTGAGCTCGGCGCATGCGCAGACTTGCAAATGGCGGTTTCACTTGTGTGTGTTATCCCCTCCACTATGGCTGCGTGTTGCTCGCGTCTTAATTCTAGTATTGCTGTACTGAAATTATGCGCTATAAATTGCTATAAACTTGGGTAGTGCGATGCAAGAAGTGTTATACAGATTTTGTGTTTTTTTTTTTCGATCGAAATGTTAGCGAGACTCTCGTGTATCTGACAAGTATTGTGCGATCCTCGGCGATATTTCCACGAACCGGGATCCCTACATAGGTTTTTTCGCATTTTTACAGCGTTACGCGGGGACCAGTTGCTACTGCTCAAAGTATCAAAATCCGACGTTTCGAGCCACGCGACGCGTCCTCTCGCTCGAAAATGTGTGATCTCAACGATGAGGCAATCGCGCATCGTCTCCCAAATCGCGGATTCTCCCGCGCACATCAAGAAAGCGGCGTAACCTCCAATATTGTTGGATACTCTCATCTGACATAAAACAACAATTTGGACTAAAGGCTACATACAGACTTTGCTATACTTCGAACGCGACGAATCTTCGGCTTACTCGCTGACCAGCTTTGTTCATCCGCGTAAATCTTTTCATCGTCATCGCTATAATATTCGTTTCACAATTAATTTTTAAGACTTTTAGATTTTTAATGTATTCTTATGGTCTGTATGATCGATGTATAAATTAATTCGGTACCTGCTTCGTTTCAACAACGCAAATATGAATACATTGAGCACTGTCAGTAGTGGCGGTGACAAACGTCTGCCGGAAACGACTGTACAAACTGTGGCACAGAACTTGACTACAATGCAGAATGTACAGAGTATGCAAAATGTACAAAGTGTAGTTCAGAGTGGTATACAAAATATTCAGCCGATTCAGACTATTGTTGGATCGGTGGGAACATCCGGTAATTTAGTGGGAAAATCGGTATCGCTGGACATGAATCCGAAGCTGTCATTAATGAAGCCTGTGACACCCTCGGGCGCTACCTCGTCTGTAGAAAGCAGTAAAATAACAACTACGGTAATATTAGTGTATCGAAGCTGTATAATAAATATTAGTTATTTACCATAAATTCTTTTACTTTACACAATAGCAGAATTTATTTTAATTTATTTATTCTGCGTTATATGTATCAAGTATCGGGCCAAGTGGAAGGCTTACCTAGTCAAGTGCGAGGCTTATAACCGCCATTGATGGAATACCCTCCTTTCTATAGAGGAATACCCTGCTTTCTAAATGTGTTTGACAATGAATAGATTTTGAGTTGCAATTGGACTTTTAACAGGTCATGTGACTCTAAGGACTTATATATTCAATCTCAGAATTGCAAGATAAGAAAAAATGTCGATTGCACAAAGAGGAAAAAGAAGACAACATGCTTATGCCTTTGATTGGCACTGATATGCAAAATATACAAATCTAGAAATCGTATGTGTTTCTAGAATCTAAATATCTAGAAAAGCATGAGCATGAACAAATGTTGATTGCATAAGGAGGAAAAAGAAGACAACATTCTTATGCCTTTGATTGGCATACGCAAAATATACAAATGTATGAGCCACATGTGTTTCTAGAACCTAAATATCTAGAAAACATGAGCATGAACAATTTATTAGATTTATCTACTCTTCGATTAAAATATTATTGAATGAAAAAATAAAATAAAATAATGTTTTCCAACTTCAATAAATCCATCCCTGAAGAGATTAAATATAAATTTAAAAATAAATTTAATATAACAATTGTGTTGATAAGTTACATAGATTTTTTTTTTTATAATAAGCATGAAAAATATTAATAATTTATTTGCATAGTATTTTAATACTCGTCTATGAGAATCTTATCATATAACAAGTTTATTAATACCAATTTCATTGTTTCTATAGTTATGTTCTATAGGACCTACGGTGAAAATAATATCACCAGGAATATTAAATACTGTGGACAGGCAAAACCAACCACAGACACAGCCATTGACACAAGCAGTCAGTATGCCAGCCACATACCATGTACCACGAGGAGCTGCAGCAGTTGCTAATATCTCTGCACCTAGATCAACAGTTGCCACTCCTATTGTCAGGGCAAATACAGGACAAACTGTGCCTACTACTAGACCAAGGTATGTATTGGATAAAATAGACCATGTTTTTTAAGCTGATAATAACAAAGCAATTTTATATGTACCTATTTTTTTAATAGTAATACATCAATCTCCAATCCCCAATGGCAATCTAAAACGTCCGTCGTGTATGCGCAAAGTGTACCACAAAGACATTCTGCACCTCCGGTCAGTAGAGTCTCCAGGCCACCAACTACCATATACACAGGGCAACAGACACGGCTAATCACACCAGCCAGTCAGGGAAGATCTGTTCAAGCCATGGTCACTGGTACTCCGTCCAGATTGATAACGCCCATCTTGCAAACGAATAATATTACCAGACTTCCACTTCCACAAAGCAGACCGCCGACACCGCAAGTAGTAACTGTGTCGCAAACTTCGCAACCAGGAAGATCATCGACACAAACCATTCAAGTAAATCATGTGATTTAAATATATAGAAATGTGTAATATATATACATGCATTTAATATTGTGTCACATTTGTGTCATGTTTGAGTCATGGTACACGAATATCGATACAATGAGTCACGGTACATGAATATCGATACAATATGTTCAACCCGGAAATGAAGGCATATGTAACGGTTGAGTGTACAATCTTTCTGGACTTCACCTAAAATAAAAAAATATAAAATTGATGTATTTATAAATTCTTCTATTGAAATGTTTAGCCCAGCCAATCTAACAGACCTCTAACCACATCTGGTACTACAAAGCGTATAGCTGTATCAGCACCCATAGAGCCAGCGAACAGAATTAACAGCACGACTTCGGTTACCATCGGTTCGGTGGAACCAGGGCGACAATTATCGATTAACACAGTGGCTGGGCCTTCGACTGGCACTGTTAGCCATATTGTTATTCCTTCGCAACAGGTTAGTACATGTCATATATGTTTTGTTATAATTTATAGAAAATTGATTCAAGATTAACAAGTAATCTGGGTGTGGATACAGATTCAACAACAGCCAGGTGGACCACGTGTCGTTCAAAACGTTGTTACATCCCTGTCAAGCTTCAGTACAGTGTCACAAGTGATTACGACAACCGCGAATACGCAATCGAACGCGATGCGTATATTGCAAACGGTTCCAACCACGGTTGCAAAAATCACAGGGATGTCTCTGCATCCTCTGCCCATAGTACCGGTGAGGGCTGCACCGACGCCAGTCAAAGCCACTGCTGCACAACCACAGAATATTGGACAAACCGTCCAGATTAAGCCAGTGCAACCAGCTAGCTTACGCGTATCGTCCACCAATAGCGGCACGGCTACCAGTTCTGCACAGCCGGTTCAAGGACAATATATAACTCCGCCGCATAACACTACTACATACTATTCCTTTGAGACTACAGGTAAAATCATGATTAAAAGTAGATTGATCATGAAATAATGATTAAAAGTAGGCTGGCAAACGGGCTATATTTTCTAGATTTCTTTCATACCTTCCTGCAATAAAAAAAGTGCTTAGAAACTATTGTACTGTATTTTATTTTTCAGGAACATACTCGCCATTTCGACAAGGTTCAATGCAGCCAGTAAGATTAGTCGTTGAACCAGGAGGATATGAGGAACCTCATGGTAAACCTAATGCATCTCCCAGACCAAGCATCCTGAGAAAGAGAGATCATGACAATTCACCAGTCAAAAGTATGATTATATTAAACATACACTAAATGTAATTAAAGCAATAGCAAAGTATTTTATAAAAAGTATTATTATATATGTAATGAAAAATAGGAAAAATATCACGTTATTAATATATAAAACGTTATTAATGATCTCGTAGCATACTAAATTTTTTTTAATGCTTTTTTACTGATCTGTAATGATAGTATTTGAAGAATTTTTAGTTCTGTATTGGTTTGCAATAACCTACATTAATCTTGTGTACATATCAGCAAAATATTTACATATGATAGCTATCATCATTTATATATAATTTGATCTTAGTTTGCTAAAGCATTTCAAAGTGATAAGAATAATAGCATAGAAAATTTGAAATAAATTTTCTTTGTATATTAAAGTAGTTTCAATATACTGTAACTATAATTAACATTGTAATCATATTTATCTTTTTTATTCTCTGTTGGATATTAAGATAAATAATAATTTTTCTGAAACATTGTTATTGATTCAATTATGTTTCTTATTGGATATCAATTAGGTGATATATATATATAACCATTGTTTTAATTTTATATCAATACAAAATCAATTTTTTTATTATGTCAGGTGTGGCTAAAAATTTAAATCCTGTACTGGCGTCTCTACCATCAAGTAGATCGATCAGTCCGCCGTTGTCGCCAAAAGGAGATCTGGATGGTGGTGGATGCCAAAGTTCCGGATCTACGACCGTATCTGCTACGTCTTCACCTGGTCTTGATGAGGAACCTGAACAATCGAGGATTACTATCAATCCTATTATAGAAATGTCACCAAGAAAAAAACCGCGCAAGCAACAACTAACAGGCGTAGAATTAATAGAACCTAGATGTACAGAGGAAGAAATGCAATTTATTACAGAGGAGAAAATGAAAAAGGATAACAAAGAAGAATCAAAAGAGAAGTTTTCTGACAAGAGACAAATATCCAATGTTCAAAGTGACATTAAATCATCTAATCAACAAACAGAAAATACAATACGGACACGGCCTATTCCAAGTTTGATAGGTTTGTATATGTAAACATTTTTTTATTGTATATATTCGTTTGTATTGTGTAGGTATGTATACACACATACATGTATGTATGTATGTATATATATATATATATATGTATGTGTGGGGATTGATATCAGTTATAAATTTTCTTTCTAATCAGATATTGCTCGTTTACAGGTTCTTCTTGGAAAAACAAGTGGAGTGTTAGACTGCACCATTATAGAAGACCTAGTGATGTTCGACCTCGCGAAGAGAGAAGACCTACAGTTGCTGAATTGGCACAACAGAAACATGTATTACAGAAACTGAATGGGTGGAAAGTTTATCATCTCACTACACAAATGGAAGACATCGCAGATCTTGAAAAACAGGTGTGAAAAGTATTGATTTGTCATATTGTTTGGAGATTTCTTCCAATCTGCATAAGTGATAAACAATTTCTGTATTGTATCTTTTGCAGGTTCACGAAAAATTAAAAACTACACTAATGTTATTAGAATCACAGCAAACTCTTAAAAGCAGACACAACGACGGATTGGAGCGCGTGAATGAATTAATTAAAGGAAACATGCAGCGTAGTAGTTTAATTAGTGAGGGAATGAATGAAGCACGTACGCAGCTCGTCACTATATTTCAACATAAGGGTCCTATTACCGATCTTTTACAACGTTGTGGTAACAAACGGGCTCAGAAAAAAAGGGACAAATAAACTGTCACACCGAATGAGCGTGATGGTTTATAAACGAACTTTCTGAAAGAAAAAAATTTATAAGGAATCTATTTTTATCTGTGTCACAGATTCTAAATATATATAATATATATATATATAGAAATAAATAAATGATTTTATAAGTCTCGAAGACACATGACTATCACTATAACAATATGTTTATAATTTTATTATATAAATATGTTTTTATTTTAATATAATGCTTCTTATATTTCTCTTGCCAAATGTCTTTCTATTCATTAAATTTCTGCCTCCAATTAATTTATTCATTGATGTAAAGTTGATCTCTTCAGCAACATCATCTCTTAGAAAATTAGAACATTTGATTCAAATGAGGATTCTCTTCATTTGTACTGTTTGTGGTGTTGTCATGGAGATAACAGATCTTGGCCCAAGAATTTAATGCAACAGAAAGCTTTGTAATCGTATATACATATAACGATTTTAAAGTGTGCGTTTCATCAAAATCGACGAAAAATACAAATTTCTAAATATATAATATGTGGGGATATAGCCATCCGTTAGATCTACAAACTGAGGTGACTCGGAGAGAAGATCGCATTTTAGACAATCTTGAAGTATTGATTGTAGGTGCTGGCGATGCACGACATATCATAAAGACATTAGCATCATCTTATACGCATCCCAATCGAAGTATTATATATCATGTTATTGAACCAACTTTGGAGCAAGTTGCTAGATCGATACTTTTATTGAGCGTTTGTTTAGAGAGAAATCTAGGTATGTATAAATAGCAATGAGTCTATTCTCAATTCTAAGTAGAAGAAAATATAATATACATTGCATAATTACTGGGAAGGATTACAGGAGGCAACCCGATACTACCTGGAGATTTTAGGAAATACTCTTTTAAGGCCAGCTACGGCTAAATATTTAGCAAAATGTACCAAACAGCTGATCGATATTCCGACTAGGACCATTGACTGTCCATGGTTATCGTTGGAAAAATTTAAGCACAAAGATAGAGATAATTTGGAATCCATCTTTAAGTAAGTTAACGCATATAAAAATGTAATATAACGAAGGAATTTGATTTTGAACGATAGAGATACCTTAATGGGTTTTCGAGTATTTATGTAGCATATTTTCTAAGATTTTGGACGCGTGCAACATGCGAAGGAGTCCCCATAATAAACTATTGGGATCGCAGAATTAGAAAATCTCTGAAAACGCGATACGATTGTAAAGAAGGCGTTTTCGATTGGGACTATTATATGGTTTTAAAGCCTAGATGTATTAATAATCTTACAATACAAGAATACAGGTATGCTTGATAAGTGTATAATATAAAAACTGAATGCGCTATTTTAAGTAAAATTATACGATGTCAATATCCGGAAATACAAGATGACATATGTGTTTAGTGAACTATTATTATCATTAATTAGATTTTGGAGAAATAACGGAGTAGCGTTTACTTGGCTCGAAGGTGAACCAGCCAGGAGCAATCCGACTCTGTTAAATAATATAATACAACATGGACCTGGTTTTATACATTATGCGTATTTAGGAGACATCGTAAATGGTCCCTATTTGACTTGGGCTGCCATCAAAGAAAAAGAGGACAAAAAGTAAAAAACACTTTCGATAAAGAAACATTTATTTTTGATAAATTAGGATGAGATAAAATTGAACATTTTAAAGGTTTAGAGCAACCGACATTGCGGAGCGTGAAATAATGCGTGCAATTCACGAGATAAGAACAAGAGAACCGCTGTGCGAGGATTATGTCGGCGCTCATAGAGATGCTTCGATTTTGAATGGCATTATAGTAAGTGAAATGCCAGACATCGAAATAGAAAACGAATCGTGGACAAGTATCAGAGATAAATCTAAATCAGACAAAGAAAAAATTTCTTGGGTGGAAGTATCAAATCATAAGGTGCGTTTTGTATAATTACCACAATAAATCAAGGAATATTTTGTATACAAATTTCATTTTCTTTCTTTCTTTCTTTTTTTTTAGATAATCTTTCATCCTATAACATCGTTGGAGACATTAAAATCTAAATGCGAATACATAAATAGATTTCATCTGGTTTGGATAGCGCACAATATGACAAAGCAGTTAGAAAATCTTGCGCCATTAGCATCGACAGGTGCACCAGTAATTGTGGAATCGCGCAAATATATGGCGGATTTGCGTAAAGAGGATTTGAAAAACTTTACCGAAGAACTGAAAGAGCTCGCACAGAAAAACGGACTTCGTTTACTCCACGATTTTGATTCTAATGAACATATTTTTGCCCGTTTTTGCAAAAATTAAGAAATCAAGCGAGGCAGTTAATATTATTGTAAATATGTATATCTTTCAAATCTTCTCTACTGAGCAAGAATAAAGGAACTCTAATCGATAGTTAAAAAAATATGGATATTCAAAAGAATATCAGTTTTAGACAGAGTTGGAAACATTAAAAATTTTGATCCGAGCAAATGTTGATTAGGATAGTTCCAATCTAACAATAAGTTTCAACAAATGCTTCGATTTTGAATGGCATTATAGTAAGTGAAATGCCAGACATCGAAATAGAAAACGAATCGTGGACAAGTATCGGAGATAAATCTAAATCAGACAAAGAAAAAATTTCTTGGGTGGAAGTATCAAATCATAAGGTGCGTTTTGTATAATTACCACAATAAATCAAGGAATATTTTGTATACAAATTTCATTTTCTTTCTTTCTTTCTTTTTTTTTAGATAATCTTTCATCCTATAACATCGTTGGAGTCCTTAAAATCTAAATGCGAATACATAAATAGATTTCATCTGGTTTGGATAGCGCACAATATGACAAAGCAGTTAGAAAATCTTGCGCCATTAGCATCGACAGGTGCACCAGTAATTGTGGAATCGCGCAAATATATGGCGGATTTGCGTAAAGAGGATTTGAAAAACTTTACCGAAGAACTGAAAGAGCTCGCACAGAAAAACGGACTTCGTTTACTCCACGATTTTGATTCTAATGAACATATTTTTGCCCGTTTTTGCAAAAATTAAGAAATCAAGCGAGGCAGTTAATATTATTGTAAATATGTATATCTTTCAAATCTTCTCTACTGAGCAAGAATAAAGGAACTCTAATCGATAGTTAAAAAAATATGGATATTCAAAAGAATATCAGTTTTAGACAGAGTTGGAAACATTAAAAATTTTGATCCGAGCAAATGTTGATTAGGATAGTTCCAATCTAACAATAAGTTTCAACAATGAATGGATATTTTTTTTTTATTTTTAATGCATTATTTACGAGAATTATGTACAAATATTTAATTTATTGTAATAATTTTTAAATTTTAATGGTTATATTTGACATGTAAAATGAAGATATAATTTATTCTATGAAAAAACTTAATATATGAAAGAAGCCACAAAGAAATATTTTTTTTTATTGCTTTATTAATTATATAATAGTGTTATATTATTATATTGTATTATATATATATATATATATAATACTGTATTATTATATGTATATATACACACAATATTATGCACATAATCTTTCTTTCTATATAGTATAATACAGTTAAATAATCATTATTCCAATAAAATATACAAAATATGTACACAAGTGTTTGTACTTGTCAAATATCTTGTTAAATAATAAATATTATACCTTATATTTCTGTACTAGCTAATTCTTTAGTTATTTCAGATATATTCTGATCTTTCTTTCCCTCTTCTTCAGATTCCACATCACTTTGTGGAAAATCAGAAAGTGCTAATTATAAGAATAGATATATATGATAATGTTAAAATGAAAAAATAGTAACTATATAGAAAAGAGGAAGAATACTCTTACCATGTCTATCTATTTTCTCCTGTCTAGCATCTTTTAGAAAATTATCTTGTACTGCTATCACTTCTTCAGTGTTTGTGCAACGAGCGTACTTTTCCAATAGTTCGCCATTCAGTTTTAAGAATGAGTGTCCCCACCGAAATTTTTCAAGATAGAGCTTAGCTTCATCTGGGAATCCAGTTATAATTAAAGTAGCTGCTATAGCTTCGACACAACTCAATTCACAAGGTTTTCCATAGTTTACTGGATTAGTAGCAACCAAAAATGGCAATATGCGAGAATGAGATGTTCTCATTTTATGAAAGGGAATGTCGTCTATACGCGACCAACTACAATCCACTACTGCACAGCCATGTTTTTGCACTATCTCGCGATCCATTGCTGTCACATACTGTAAAAAAATATTGCGATATTGTACCGAGCACCTGCAATGAGACTGCTGATGTTTTTCTGCTTAACTACCTTATTACCAAGTGGAGTAAGACACAAGCCTGGAAATAGAGTGCCTAATTTCAGTATCTTCATCAAGTTATGTTTTATCAACTGTTTGCCAGTACATTTCTTAGGATCGCAGTGCTTCAGATCCCACATAGCCACGTAGAAAGGTAACGGCCATTCGTCTATTAATTCTGCAAGTTTAAATACATACCTAATGACCGTTACAAAGCCCATTGAATTTCGCAAAATTCATCTAACCTATCTCTTCATTCTCCTTGTCCGATTCCTCCGATTCCCTGTCTATTTTCTGATGGTATCTCTGCTCCTTGCCGAGAACGTACCGGGACCTTTTTTGCAATAATTTGTTGTTCTTGTTCTTTTTCCTGCATCCCGACATTTTTCACTCAACTTGACGAATTGTTTTTTCACTGTACACACTTCACGTAACCCAAGTTGCGTTCTCATCTAACCTAATTAACCTAACCTAACCTAACCTAACATTCATTAACGTCACGTGACATCAGCCACTGAACTAGTGGCTGCGGTCGAGAAGACGCTATAGATATTTCGAAGCATTGCATTAGCCAATCAGGATAAAGAAATCTTTAATCTTTTTATCCTGATTGGTCAATCAAATAGAAGCATCTCTAGCGTCTTTCCGACCGCAGGCTGAAACACATGTTCGGAATATGTGAGTTGCGCATGTGTAATACTGATCAAAAGTATTGATAACGCATGTATATGTGTAATTTGTTGTATCTCTACGCTGATATTTGAAGAAAAATGTCAAGGAAATTGAATAAATCTTGGACTGATCGCAACAGTCTTGCTCCTTTCGAGGATAGGCGTTATATCATTAGTAAGTTATCAAAGATTTTCTGTTTCTTCCCAATTTTGTGAACAATTCTAGATGATTAATTTTATTACGCGCAATTTTCGTGCAACTACCGCTTATAAATGTATTTACATTTTTTCAACAGATCTCGCGGATTCATTAAACTAATTTATCGATACATTAATCTCTCAAATCAAATCTCTTGTATTTCTTTATCTTTTTTTACGCTTAAAGTTATTATTTTTTTAAGATTCTTTGGATAGAAACTTTTTTTCTTACATAAGAAAATCTTTCATATTCATGTACATAACTTACATAAATATTTTCTTTCACATAAATTACACGAATTAATAAAGCAAACTTATGTATAAATAATGACTACTAATTGAAGAAAAAAAATGCCAAATTGGTTTGCAAGTACATATTTTAAACAAAAGAAAAAGCATTTTTGTGCATTAGAAGTATGCACATTGTGATTAATTTAATACAAGTTTTATGCACACTCTATGTAATAAAATATTACAGTATTAATGTCAAGAGTCAATAAGGTGGATTTTATTTAAATGTGCTTTGTATAAACTAAAGCCATTGAAAAATAATATTAAAGATATCTCTAATGTTCAAAGTAACTGCTTCATATCTGAATATATAGCTACTGTTTTGTATAACTTAAATTGTTACTTGTTCATAGGTCATGATGATCATATGGGAAGAAATAATAAAGGAATTAATTTGGGAGAACCCAGACCTTGCATCCAGCCATCATTTAAGATTAGATTTAACAGGTTTTTGGAGAAATCATTTTCTCGAGAAAGAAACAATCCTCCATATGGAAACAGGAACTTCAAAGGAATCCAATTTGGACCTAGATTACAGTTTATAGTTAACAAATGCAATTGGTATAGAATCAGCGTAAGTGATATTTTGTATGCTACGTAATACACATCATATACATTAAGATTTAAGATAAATTTTTTTATGAACTTCTAATATTGTTTGTATATTGCAGATACCATTTGGCCACAAATATAAAAGAGATTATGTTTTAAATTCTCTATTAAGCTACATGGCACCTGAAGTATTCGTTCCAATAATGGTAAATAATTTTCTTCTTTTTAAATTTATATTTTATTCAGTATATATTCAATTATTCAATACATTTATTGATATAATATATTGATAATTATTGAAAAATTCTCATGATAAGTTCTGATATAACTTTGCAGTGAAAGACTAGAAATCTTAAATTACATTAAAATTTAGCAGTATAATATGTTGATTTAAAACTTCTAGTCTTGCACCAGGCATATAAAAATATAATATAAATGAGAAATCATAAATTAACAAAAATTTTCATATCAATCTATACTTAAGAATTTATTTTGATGTAAGAATACAATTAAATCATGATTTTTTTTCTAATGTTATAATTAAATGCAGTTGCAATAAAAGCAAAAACATTAAATTGCATAGAGTAATAGACACATGTATTATTACAATATAATAAATAGAATATATAAAATACAATTACTAAATCTTTGTGACTAAAACCTAAATTTATTTGTAGTATAACATAACGACATACGAAGCCAATTTCTATGTTGATGATTATAAGACAGCAAACGCATTGCTAAATTGTGATCGCAAGATCACAATGGTAGATGGCTTCAAACTACAAGTGAGAGTAAAACCAGGATTTCCACAATACGAGATTAATGACAAATATAAGGAACGACTAAAACAAGTCATATCCAAGAGATACGTGCAAGAAACAAATGCTTTGGATTTGTCAAAATTTCATCAAGATCCTGGTTAGAATAATACAATTACAAAATTATAAGATTAAAAATAATATCGAAAATTACAGTTTATGTGTATGTCTTACAGATCTCGTTGATGATTATTGTTGTGCATTATTCCGTCCTTCAATATTGATGGCTGTGTTAGATATCGTAGGCGAACATATACCAACGTTAGAAGTCTTGAACTTAGAAAGCAATAAGCTGCTTAACATCAATAAACTCAGCGAATTAAATAAAAAATTCTCAAAGTTGAAAATTCTTTACATTGGCGATAACAAAGTGAGTGTATACAAATTGTATATTATATATATCATATCTTCGATTTTATCATATATTTTTACATATGCAGATAAAAGACATCTATCAGATAGATGCTATTAAAGACTTAAAACTGGAAGAACTCAAATTGACTGGAAACCCTGTCTGTAACAAGTATACATCTCAACAAAATGAATACATTTGGTAATATATTATTCCAATATAAATTTTTTTTTATTAAAAAACAGGATTGAGAATAATCTCTAGTATTATTCACAGAATAATAAATCGCAGCAGCAATTATTGCATTTACCTTTGTACTATTTAAAACTAGAGATTTTCAAATAGTTTGATTCCCTAAGTAGCAATTTTAGATATTAAATTAAAAGTGTGAAAAGATTAATAAATGCATGTTTTTTAATATATAATTAGATATTAATCTATAACAAAGAATCTATTTTGGATTACATTACTGCGCAGTTAATTTACTTAATTTTATATTATACCGTATGCACATACTTTAATATCATTTCTTCTGTATTACTTCATAATAAGAAACATATATGTCTGTTATTATACAATTAACATGGAACTCATGGACTTTTCTTTCTCGACCTTATAGCGACATCCGGAAACGGTTTCCAAACCTGCTGCGTTTGGTAAGTATCTTATTATATAAATACACATATTTAAACTATGTACTTTTTCATATGGTACAAATTTCTTTTTGCGTTGTTTGAAAGGATGACACGGAATTACCACGACCAATTGTATTCGATGTGATTGACACTGCAAAAATACCAAAATCACAAAAGATACTTTTTACTGATACGAACGCGCAACAAATCGCGTATCGGTTTTTACAACAATATTTTACGATATTGGATAGCGAGAATCGTCAATTCCTACTTGATGCGTATGACGAACAGGCATACTTTAGTATGACGATAACTGCTTCCTATACTAACAAGTAAGTGTCTACGCAGCGTCCAAAAGAATATTGCATTGTCTCATTGATATTATTTCTTTGTTAAGTATTATAATATATTTTTATAGCTATATATATATATATGTCCAATTGCCATAAAATAAAATTTTTTTCTTGTAGATTAAATCGATAAAACTATGTACTTTTTCATATGGTACAAATTTCTTTTTGCGTTGTTTGAAAGGATGACACGGAATTACCACGACCAATTGTATTCGATGTGATTGACACTGCAAAAATACCAAAATCACAAAAGATACTTTTTACTGATACGAACGCGCAACAAATCGCGTATCGGTTTTTACAACAATATTTTACGATATTGGATAGCGAGAATCGTCAATTCCTACTTGATGCGTATGACGAACAGGCATACTTTAGTATGACGATAACTGCTTCCTATACTAACAAGTAAGTGTCTACGCAGCGTCCAAAAGAATATTGCATTGTCTCATTGATATTATTTCTTTGTTAAGTATTATAATATATTTTTATAGCTATATATATATATATGTCCAATTGCCATAAAATAAAATTTTTTTTCTTGTAGATTAAATCGATATCTCATGAATAGCCGGAATTTATTTAGGATATGTGACACAGTCAAAAGACAGAAATCATTGAAGTATGGTAGATTACCAGTAGTTTCTTTCATATCAGAAATGCCACGAACAAGGCATCTCCTAGATACTTTTACTATGGATATTGCACTTGCTACAGTAAGTTATTATAATGAATGATTTAAATCATATGATGATGATTTGTATATTAAATATTACACAAAATAAAGATTTATATTAATAAAATTTATATTTCTTGTTTATTCACAGCAAACAATGATGTTTATCACAGTAACAGGCTATTTCCAAGAGCTTGATAACAAGGAACAGTCTATTCGCCACTTCAATCGAACATTCATAATTGTTCCGGAAGGTGACGGATACTGTATTCGCAATGAACAATTGCATATTAGTCAGCCATCTGAGGCACAACTGAAGCAACTAAACCAACAGATCCAGCCAAAGACACCGGAGCTGTTGCCTGCTGAGGCAGCGAAATCTACAGATCCGGAATTAAGCAAAGTTGTAAAACAGCAAATGATAGTGGTATTGAGTCAGCAAACAAACATGAATTTGGAATGGAGTTTAAAGTGCTTAGAAGAGATGCAGTGGAACTATGATAATGCATTCTCTGCATTTCAAGAGTTCTTCAAACGTGGTCAAATACCATCAGAAGCGTTTACGAAATGTACATAAGTAAAACAATTCATCACTGTGATAATAATAATATAAAAAAAACGCGCAGAATGGAACTTCTTGTAAAGCATAGAACTTTGTAATACTATTCATGTTTGCTTGTGTTTATATTTTATATTTATATTTTATTAAAACCTGAAGAAAAAGTATTAATATTAGAAAAATGGTACAATTATTTATATGGAATTCGTCTTGTTTCAATTTACATTAACAGAGATGCTTATAAAATACATGCAACCAGAAGTTTGTTAAGAATTACCAGCAGGATTTTGAAGGATGTGATTTTTTTTTTTTTAGGTTGCAATTCTTATGAGTTTTTAATAAACTTCTAGACATATAATATTTATACTATTCAGTGGTACCAATGAAAGTACTTCAAAACTATAAATTTTCTCAATGGAATTATTTATAAAATAGCTTACTATCTGAAAGCTCCTCTATTTAGAAGAAAGTTTACAATAGAGAAACAAACGTTGTGTGAATGAATGCTTAATATAAATGTAATAGAATTATAACAAAACAAAAAAATTTTTTAGGGTATATATGATGAAGTCATTTGTAATAAAACATTCGAAAAACGACGATAACTGATAATACTCTAAAAAAGCAAAACATTACCTACATATATTTTCATTGATGCCATTGTATTGATAAATGAGTACACTTATGGAAATGTACAAATTACTATGGAAACAAAGATTATAAGTGTATCTGATAATAAAACAAGTCGGATTCCAACTTATTTTGAAGAGTGCAAGATAAATAATTTTAATATTTTGTTATAGATTATTTTCTCTTCTTAAATCTTCAAGTTTTGATATATAATATAAAAAATTTTTTTGGACAGTTAGAGTTATTTATATCATATACAGGGTATAAATAAAAATATTGTTAATTTTATGTTAAAATTCGTAGAGCATACATAGTATCTACATAGAGCATTAATAACAAAGATATTTTTTTACATATAAGAAAATTACTAACAGTTCTCTTAATTGCTCCCATGTTATACAGATTTAGCGTTTACAACATACATTACAATTTCTAATATATGTATGTCAATTAATCTTCTCAATTTTTGATATGAAGTATGGTTGAAGAAAGAAATTATATATGTTTTTATACTCATAACATCTTTATGCTATTGATTCATTGACATTATATATATACATATATATAAAGATGACAGATATATTACAGTAAATTTATATTTTAATTAAACTTGCAGATACAAAAAAAAATTAGAAATTTTGCTTACGAAAGATCTTCAATATAGGATTTTATATTTTATAAAATTTTATAAAAAATGATATATTTTATAAAATCCCCTATACTATCTATAAGTAGACTGAAAAAAAATTTTATTTGTATCTGCAAGGAGACTTTTCTATAATTTTCTGACATCACTAGATGTATAGCTAACATAAAAAAACTTTATATCGAAAAGATTAAATTGATACAGTTCTTTTATGCGTTATTTCTTTAAAATTATATTTTTTGGAGATAGAATATTATATTCATGCTCTAATAACATATTAGATCTCACTTGCGCGGATAAGCCAGATGATGTATTTGAGGATCTAAACGCGATAATATATCGGCACTCTATTATACAAAGCGTCTTTTTTAGTAAGTTGATTGAAGAATTCTTTCGTGTCCTGGCCACATTTATTTATCCTCGTCAATAATGCACACTATTTCTGAAACGTCTCCTTTCATTCGTATCATATTCCTCATTATTCGATAATATACGAACGCGTTGATAAAAGTGTTCATTAACAATATTTGTTAGAACACAGAATTTGTTGGAACATATCGAGATTGTTAAAATATACCTCAGAGACGATTTTTTTTACATCCTTGCTATTTTGTTTTATTTTTAATAATATTCTGCAAATATCTCGTGCAAAAAGAAGATCGTCGAAAATTGCAAGCTCAAAATCGCAAGTGCTAGTCGATGCGGTCATATGCAAAAATTCGAACTTTATTGGAATATTTTTACATCCATGGTACACTGTTTACGATAAGCCTGATTTATTTTTATACATATTTAAGTTAAGTATGTTTACAGTTTAGTTTAAAGTAATTGCTTAAATAGTAGGACATTTTCTCCTCTTTTTTTTTTTTCAAGAAAATTTATAAAACTTGAAATTAATACAATTCTTTAGAAAGTAAAATATGTATATATCAAACAATTTCTCGAAATTAATCACTTAACATCCAGTATGTGTGTGTATGTGCGCGGGTTACAAATAGATATTTGAATAATTTTTTATAAATTTAAATAGTGAGATTTACAACTCTTGAATGCGTAAGAATTGTTATGTATATATCAATATAAGAAGAGTTATTTTATATTTATATTATGTGAATATAAATTATTCGGCTGCAATATTCATGGCAAATTCCATTTTTTTAATTTTATACTGTACTTATACTTTACAATGGCTGCGTTTCAATATTCGATATTCACTGCTAGCTAAAAAAAAAAATCTATAGTGCACGTGACATAAACTATAGATTTTCAGTACTGGCAGTGAATATCGAAACGCAGAACGCAGCCAATATATACTGACTGTAAACGTATAGTCGCTGTGATTTACTATCACAGTCTTATAATCCTTTCTTTAAATACATGATATGATGGAGGATTAAAGATATACGAATATATATCTTACTATATACATATACATAATTATAAAAAATGGAAGATTTAATAAAAACGACAGAACACGATTTATATTCGGCAGAAGACGATTCTTTATACATCGCTTCAAAATGTTGGGGACGCATTACGAATGCTGCTATCAAGGTACATGAAATTTTTTGACAATCACATGTTGAGGTTATAAACATGACTTGATACTTGTGTGTTTGCATCATAATATTGTATTCTATACTTAATAAGCATTTTTTTAGACTGGTTATAGAGAAGGAATACAGGACGGAGCGGACTCTGTGCTACAAGAAGGATTTGATATAGGTTATAAAGATGGTTTTGAGACAGCTTTTAAATTGGGAAAATGCAAAAGTCTGGCTACTATTTTATCACCTACTTTAAAACATCCTGCGGATGTAGCCACTGTTCTCGATAAAACTAGACGAGGTGCATGTTGGATATGCAGTGTGGAATCACAAAACAAAACTTCCAATACATATGAGGATATTCAATTTTCCGAAATCCTAAATAATCAGAGAATACACTCTACAGCAGTAATAAATAGGCTACACGAATATTTTGAACCAATCTTAAAGAAATCAGGCATTGAGACTAATATAACTATTTAATTCTTTAAAGTAGACAGATTTTAGCATTTATAACAAATAATATTGGTTAGATAAAAAAAATATTAAAACTACGTAATACTTTTGTAAATACATTATTGTAAAAATTAATTTCCCTATATAAATTTTTATTTAGAAGTTTGAGTAATTATGGACTCAATCATACAGAAAACCATTAATAACGAATGTTTTTATAAGTATAATCCTTCAGGAGAACCTTCTTTCTTTCGATACAGTACACTTTCCTTAGACTTCTTGAAATCGTCGCTAGTAACCTTCATACGACGTTCACGTAGAGCCATTAAACCAGCTTCGGTACATATTGCCTAAACATTTTATACATATTTTAAATAAATAATAAAATAATGAAAAAATAAATTTGTACAAAAACAGGACATAATGCAAGTAACTTTTTAATAGAATTTCTTACCTTGATATCTGCACCAGAGAGATCATCCTTTGCCATGATTAACTCTGCAAGATTCACATCAGGTGCCAAAGTCATTCTGCTCGTGTGAATATTGAAGATTCGTCTTTTGGTTTTTTCATCTGGTAGAGGGAATTCTATTTTTCTATCGATACGACCGGGTCTGATTAAAGCAGGATCTAAGGTCTCTATTCTATTGGTAGCCATAACCACTTTCACATCGCCTCTGCTATCAAAACCTAATAATCAAAAATTCTCGTTTAATATTAAATATGTACTTAAAAAAATATTTTTATCTATTTTGTATTAGAAGTTAACATACCATCAAGTTGATTAAGCAATTCCAACATAGTTCTCTGAATCTCTCTTTCGCCACCACTATTACTATCGTATCTCTTTGTTCCTACTGCATCTATCTCATCTATAAAGACAATAGAGGGAGCATGCTCTTCAGCAACTCTGAAGAGTTCTCTCACAAGCTTTGGGCCATCACCTAGATATTTTTGTATAAGTTCAGAACCAACAACTCTCAAAAATGTAGCTGATGTTTGATTAGCTACAGCCTTAGCAAGCAGTGTCTTCCCTGTTCCAGGTGGTCCATAAAGTATCACACCCTTTGGAGGTTTAATACCCATTTCCTCGTAATATTCTGGATGGGTTAATGGTAGTTCTACAGATTCTTTAATCTCTTGAATTTGAGTATCAAGACCTGGAAACAATAATATAGCCAATTATTCTTTAATATTTTTACATTTAATTTGTTTCAAATGCAGATCTTTTTTTTTTTTTAATTTGTTGAGTTGTTTTTTATATTTAAATTTTAAATTAAATTCCTACTAAAAAAATTTAGTTGAAAGCCTTTTTATATTATTTTTAAAAGCTTCAAACTAAAAATCATGAATGTCTCAACAATTTTAATAAAATATTAATTACGGATTTATCAGAGTATAAATATAGATAAATATATATAATATACCTCCAATATCAGTGTAGGTCTCCTGAGGAGCCTTTTCAAGCTTCATTACTGTAACCATAGGATCTGTATCATCTCCTAACACACCAACAACAGCATGAACTTTATGATTTAGTAACACAGAACAACCAGGTTCCAATTGATCCTTATCCACAAATGACAAGATGGACACATAATGCTCAGAGCCAACTGAAGTGGACACTATTGCATGATTATCATCTATTATTTCTTCCAATGTTCCAACAGACATTGGTGTTCCACGAAGATCGTCCACTTTCGATCTTTCCTCCTCGTTTTTTTCTTCTTGCGGCTTCAAGCGTTCCTGATTCCTGATGAACTCCTCCTCCATCAATAGATAATCTTTTATGCGTTCCAGCTTCAATAATTTCAGTCTACAACGTGTGTGAGGAGTTACTTGAGGCAGTTTCAGAGCTGCGTCTGGTCCTTTAGTACGTCTCTTCTTTTTACCCACTCTCGTGGGAATTGGTGGTTCATATTTCTTCTTCTTATCCTTGTCATCCTTTTTGTCCCCTCCACTACCACCACTACCAGATTGGTTTTGACCCTATTAAAATTTTATTACGTTTATCATATTTAAAAATAGTGCAACACAAAATTTCGTGTATATATCAATAAAAATATATACATTAAATTATTTGAGGAAAATTATAAAATATTCTTTCGAACAATAAATTTTTATAGCAACTATTGCTAATAAACATTAATTTATTATATGACGAGAAATATTTGTTTTACGAACAAATCCAACTGATTTATTACACAAATTTCTTTTATATAAAAATTTGAAAATAAACTAACATTTGAAAGATAGTTATAACCTAAAAAAGTATAAAGTAGTGTAAATGCAAAAAAAATTTAACATTAGCAACAGTAATTATTTTTCATCATGCTAAATAACGGAAACATTGCTTTAGCAATAAATAATAATAGTTCTTTTTTAAAATTTTGACGGACTCACCATTTCTTGTCAACGCTTGACTGTTCCTCGAAAGGGCGAAGTCATTCGCCAAGATTCGACCGTGCGCTGTCGATAGGAGGATATCGATTTTCCCACCATCTCGTTCCAATCGATACCGAATCTCGATTGCGGATAAAATAAATATACAAACAGAAAGAAATCTTCTTTCTGTTCACTTAATAAAATTCTTCAGGTTTACTAGAAAAATATAATAGAATAAAATATATTTAATTTCCAGGCACTAGAACAAATGCATTGCTTTGAGAAATGTGACAATGTCTCAAATCTTTCCTCGTTTCTAAGATTATATTCAAAATGACTTTCTGACATAAATAATAAGGAATTATCGTAAGAGAAATTTAATTACAGTCGTTAGCTAATATTGCATAATATATTAACTATTTATTATTAGCAATGTTCAAAAACTTTTTTAATCCTAGTACTATTGAAATGATACAAAATTCACACAAGATTTAATTAGTGTGCTTTATACGCGTTTCGTCATTAATACACGGAATATCGAATAATATACAACGTATTTTACAATGAGACTAAAGATATTCACACATTTCACGATTCATTGAATATTAACAATATAAAGACATAATCATAAGAATATTGTACAGTGTATCAATGACAAACATTGTTATCAATGCAGCGTATCTTTATTCGTGCAGATTTTCGTCTCAATTTAGTGATATTTCGAAAAATTCATACAGATTTTGGCAGTGTATCCGTTAACGTATCGTTAAATGCCCCACACTTTATGCTACAAAAACACATATATCCCACACTGGTTCCTTTCTTTTATTTAAAAACAATTTTGATCTATACGAGATCGCTAATATCCCGCTTTTCTTAGAGTGCAGAAAAGTTTCCAATGAACAGATTCAGAGATACTCGATATAATGTACAAGTGCAAATTATAATATATCACTGTTGAATTTTTAAAGATCTATTAAATCGCGTTACGTATAATATACTCATGGTCGCAATTCAACAATGCTAAACATTTAGATTGGTGAGATTTTATTTTAGCTTTGATCTACATCTAATAAAGTACTTTCTAGCTCGACTTCCGTCTGCGCTCACATCTCTGCCAAATCAAGCGTGATGCGTACGAAGAGAATAAAAATATGTGTTCGTGGTACCGCGACATTTCGTGCGTAAAACATGACTAACGATATTATGCAATCACATTGAGCGATCGCCGTATCGAAAAATTCCGACAACAAAAATCGTTCAATATAGCTAGGTTAACATAAGTAAAGGCGACTCATTATACTTCCACTGTAAGAATTCAAAATTATAAACATAGGACTAGCATGCTTATCGTTATTTATGACTGCACTTGCCACATTATCCCATGTTCAGCTTATAGAGATTGATAGATTCGAAACGAAACATCGAAACGTTTCTTAACGCTTCAATGATAAGGTTTCCGAAGCGGGAAGACTCCCTGCCGAGAATTTTTATAGACTGTCGCGTCGCGCTCTTACTTATTTACGATGATTATAAAAATTGTCAACACATGCGCGACAAACGTGTGTTCCACGTTATTAAAGGCCAGCCAAAATAATCCTAGGATCTTCTACGGCGTCTTTGATCTTTCTTAGGAACATTACAGCCTCGCGTCCATCGATCAATCGATGATCATATGTTAAAGCTATGTACATCATTGGTCTAATGACAACCTGGGAATATATAAAGTGTTTGTTAATCGACAATGATTTTGCAACAGAAATTATAATTACAAACATTAGAAATTGACGAATCTTAATAAGGATTTCGCTGAGCTTTACCTGTCCCTTAACGGCGATTGGTTTATCGAAGACGCCGTGCATACCGAGAATCGCACTCTGCGGCGGATTAATGATAGGAGTTCCCAACAGCGAGCCGAAAACACCGCCGTTGCTTATCGTGAAAGTGCCGCCATCCATGTCCTCAACGGTGATCTTTCCTTTCCTGGCTTTATCGCCTAAAGCGGCCAAAGCAATCTCGAGCTCGGCAAAATTTTTATTCTCTACACTGCGTAGCACCGGCACGACAAGTCCCTTGGGCGTCGCGACCGCTACGCTAATGTCTACGTAATCTCTATATACTATGTCGGTGCCATCTATTACAGCGTTTACTACAGGTTGATCTTTTAAAGCGTAAGCACTGGCCGCAACGAACGGACTCATGAATCCAAGTTTGATACCGTATTTTTTCGTGAATGCCTCTTGATGCGTTTTTCGAAACTCCATAATGCGACTGTAAATTAATAATGCGACACACGTTAAGTAAAAAATAATATAAAGTATGTTGAATATCATGAATTAGATCTTTAAATACAAATTATAAGCAATATAAAATCTAGGACTTGATCAATGGAATTAATTACCTCATATCAATTTCGTTAAAAGTAGTCAACATAGCATTTGTGTTTTGCGCGTCCTTCAGACGTTCCGCGATACGCAAACGCATTCTGTTCATCTTCACCCGCTGCTCTGTCCTGGTGCCGATTATCTCGCGCGTGTAATCGGCGGGAGGTAGTTGAACTTTCGCGCTTTCCAGCGACTGAAAATACACCGTTCTCGTTAACGTCATAATATTTTTAAAAAGCTAAGCTACATATAATTATTTGTTGTTGACATTTACCTGCGCGTGTTTGATAGCCGCGACCGGCATCGAAGCGATAGGTGCTTGCGGAGGTGGTGGCTTAGCAGCGGGAGGCGGAATCGGTGCTGCCGCGGGTTCCGGCGACGGTGGAGGTGCTGCCGCGCTAGGAGGTGTTGCTGCTTTTGGTGGCGCTGGCGGAGGAGGAGCAGGTGCCGGTGCAGCGGGTTTTGGCGCTTCTGCCGCGGGTGCGGCCGCAGCTCCGCCGCTCGCACCAATGTCGATGGTACATAATTTCTGACCTGGCTTCACGGTATCGCCATCGTTAACGAAGAGTTCTTTTATGACGCCAGGCCCAGGTGATGGAACGGGAACCGAAGTCTATGGATAATTAAATAATTGATAAATAATATTCTTATAATCCTGCGATTATATATTTCTACTTTGTGTTATGATAAAGAAATACGTACCTTGTCCGTTTCGATTTCGCAAAGAACATCGTCTTCCTTGACCTGATCGCCAACCTTCTTCTCCCACCTCACGTCGCCCTCGCTTACACTTTCGGCAAACGCAGGGACTAGAACTTCCTTGATCTCCCCTATATTTAAATAACATAAATTATATAAAAAATAGATTAATTCGAATCTTCATTATATGTGACTTTTGAAAAACATAATTCAGATTAAAAATATTGTACTTACATAACGCTGAAGTTGAATGTATATGTCTCGCTCGATTTACCCAATAACAGTTTGCCTTATATCTTCTACATCTACAGGCAAAAGAACACTTTATGATCTTTCCTACTTTATCTTTGTTCCATTTTTGAAGAATCAAAAACAATTAGCACAGCATCGAAAAACTAAGGTTTCCAGACATATGCGTGTTATTAAACTTCTATACAACAGTACATTTTAAAAGCAAAAATATATATAAATGCAAAATAATGCACACACAATGTTACTTACAATAAAGTTTTGACATTGGGCATATGTTCCGCATGGATAATTACAGTGCGCCCTATAAGAATAATTTGATATAGTTAATAGTTTTCTGTTCCAATGGATTTCTTTCAATCGATATCATTCTTTTCATAGTTGCTACTCTCTCAGTCTTCATTATATCTTGTCTTAATATATCTCCAATTAACCTTACCTTGACTATACAACGATTTCGCGACCTGCAAAAAGAATGAATTGATTTAATTTTATTTCAGCAATGTTGCAAGACACATATTCGACATGACGACAATCTAAAGAAAAGCGGCGGGTTCAGTCAGAAAAACAGACGATTTTAATCTTATGAAATACTCTCTGACACATAAGGCCGAAGATAAAAATAGTCATTGTTCCACTATGAGAGAGAAAGACAAAAAGAGAGAGCACACCTTCGGCCTCGCATCTTCACGATCGAAATAATTAATCACGATATCCACGTGTTCATCGACCAGTCTCGATTAAGGAGACTCCTCGCAGAGAAATTTTTAAATTGACAGATCGCATGAACCGCGAAGGTGTCGTCGAGCGATATGTATGTATGTATATATTATTATGTAATCGTCGTCGCGGTGAGAGAAAAAATTGGAGATGCTTCGACGAATCTCGAAACCGCAATTCGACGAAAGCTCCTCGGCAGTTTAATCTCGGGGAGAGCGGTATAAATATCACAGCAGTCGATCGTGTGTTGCGAAGAGGAATAGAGAAAGCGGGAAAGCCGGAACATCTGCACGTAATCTTACCTTGGCCCGTAACACGCTACTCCGCGTAATTACGCGAGGCGCGAAACGCGAACAGTTGGACAGCATCGCGGCCATCCTACGATAAAGGAAAGCGTGCACTTCGAACGTACACTCGCGCGTCGTCGAGCAAAAATGACACACCGCACACACCGCACGGTTTCTCGCGGTGGAGGGTGGAGGCGGTAAAGTTGGAAGAAGGATAAGGGCTCTTGCACACAGAACGCGTCAACGCGCTACGCGTGCGAAAAAGCGACGCGATAGCCAATCTATTTACAGCTTGTCCGTAAGAGTGAAAGGTTGATTGGCTGGCCCGTCGCTTATTTGTAAGTGTAACGCGTTCATGCGTCCTATGTGCAAGAACCCTAAGAAGAGAAAGAGAGAGAGGGCAGAGTTAGATAACTGACAGCTGTTAAGAAAGGACAGCACTAGGTGCTGTATTTATCAGTCTATAAATTATGTTTTATTCTCAAAATCACTTGGATCTGTTTGTTTTTCTGTAACAATATTTGTTGAGGTTTCTACACGTAGAATGAAATAAATGCAAATATATATTCGAGTTTTGGAAAGAAAAAGGAAAAAAATAAAGTGCAGCAAATATAGCTGAAAAACATCTGATTTGTAATAGGAATTAAAGCTGGTATAATTCCATTGAATTGAATAATATTATTGTAATACACACACACAATAATAATGTATCGCTAAAGTAAGATAGCACAATTATCTTGCAGATATTAATTATTTTTTTGCAATGTAAACTTTTTTTTCTACCTCCTTGTATCTTTGGCGAATAGTGAGGTTTCTACACGTAGAATGAAATAAATGCAAATATATATTCGAGTTTTGGAAAGAAAAAGGAAAAAAATAAAGTGCAGCAAATATAGCTGAAAAACATCTGATTTGTAATAGGAATTAAAGCTGGTATAATTCCATTGAATTGAATAATATTATTGTAATACACACACAATAATAATATATCGCTAAAGTAAGATAGCACAATTATCTTGCAGATAGTAATTATTTTTTTGCAATGTAAACTTTTTTTTCTACCTCCTTGTATCTTTGGCGAATAGTGTTGCTTATCCATGTAGATAATTTTTTATTGTAAATCTCCTCAGAAATACATGTGACAGATAGTGCGAACACAGTCAGTTTTGCATGTTCAATAAATTCTGTTGTGATCTCTTCCGGTATCTTTTGAAATTTTGTATCAAAATAAGGATATCCAGTAACATAAACATGATCAAAAGGTTCAATTTTTTTACCCAATAGACCACTGTTTGTTTCCAACCACCATTTGTTTTCCAGTATCTATTATTAAAAATAATTATTGTATTATATATCTATACAGTTGCAACAAATAATCTTTCCAGTAATATGCTTTTCTATTGTATTTAGTTTCAATAGTATAAGTCCTATTAATAATCAACAATGTATAAAAGTAAAAATAACTGAAATATGTGAGATAGTTCATTATATACATGAAACCTAATGATTTGATGACTTGCATTCATATACATAATTGTTCTCAAACTTACAGCTACATCTTGTAAGGGTGTATTACATGGATAAGTGAACTCTGGACGTGTTTCAGGAAATTTCTTTGGATAATTTTTGACTATTTTTGTTTCTCTTAACGTTTCAGCTTGGTTCCTGTACTTTTCATCAATCTCCTGTCGTTGTTTCAATAGAAACAGATATTGTTCCAATTTGTAATTAATCTCTACCACTCCTGTTCCATCCTCAACTGCAATAAGACTGCAGAAGTTTAGATATCTCTTCTTGTTCATTATTAAAATTATCATTTATCATGCCTCTTGCCTTACTTGTTAAAAACAAATTATTGACATTGCGTTTAACATTTGTAACAATTCCAACTAGCTCAATTTTACGTACTTTAATATAAGGCATATTGAACGGATGAAAATGTACATAACGACCTTCTTTATAAGGTACTAATCGATATAGCTCCATAATGAGCATTGGTATGTTTAATGTCATTCGTGAATCTGAAATAACAAATTTATTGAAAAACATTGTTATATTCGGGCAAATGTAAATCCTAGCTATATAAATATTTCATTATATTTCATCCTTACCAGCATTGACATTAATACCAGGCCATTCTTTTTCTGATGAAAAGGATTTTTGATATTCATCATATTCCTCTTTACTGAAGGCAACAATGCGATTTACTATTTTTTTATCAGACATTTCGCTAAAATAACAAAGTCTAATTACGCAAATTTGACATTCAAATTTAATCTCTCAAGATGATGAATATGAAAATATATTTTTTTATAGTTAGAATAATATTCGCTTATAAAAGAAGCGTTTATTAGTGAAATAATTAACAAAGTAATTCAAAACATCTATACATGAAAGACCGCAAACGAAACTCCCGCTAATTTTATATTGGAGTTTTTGCTTGTGAATCTTAAAGAAAATCTGCTGTTAATTAAATCAATATTAAATTCTAATATTTGTACTAACACTATCTATTTAATATCGCAAAATTTGTTAATTTCTTTTAATCTCCTTTTTCTTTAATCTTTTTCGTCAAATGCAAATGCCAAATTGTAGATCTGTCTTTGACTCGTTTTGCACTCATTCTTCAAAACTTTTTGCACTAGAGATGGGATGAATGTATATTCGCGTATTGAAAGGAGAGAAAGAGCGAAGAAAAGAGTGCAAACATAAACGAGACAGTCCCAGATTCCAGTCAGTAATTCTAAATCATGATACATGAATATCTAGATACGATGCGCTCGATCGAAAATATCTTGAAGCGCGTTCGATTGACCAATCAGAGCAAAGGAATCTTTGCTCTGATTGGTCAACCAAAAGCTACTCCACTCCACGAGTAGGTTTTCGAACAATCTACACTCAATGGTCCAGATCAACTGACTTTAGGAACATTCGGTGACGTTATGTTTTAACCGTTTCGTAAAATATTTGAATTATCTTATTTGGTTTATTATTGGGCAGTTTTTGTTGTCGATGTTGTTTTTCTGTCCCTTACGATATTAACAAGTACTAGCAAGTGGCGGACAAGTTGTAGAGAGAAACGTAGACGATTATAGTATACTAACTGAAATGTTTAAATATCTTACACATATATCGTGAGATACCTGATGCCTTCCCAGGATAGTAAACGCACGTTAGAAGTCCTGCAAAAAACTCACGAGGAACTGCAGCGTTATTATACTCTGTTACGAATGATTAGGGGCGATCTCGAAAAGATAGCAAATAATTTCATTGCTATAAATAGTGGGGAGTAAGTAATATTTAGATGTATATGATTAACTATTACATAGACAATATGTGTTCTACTTTATAGAATAAAAATATTTTTCATTATGGATATAGTTATTTTATATCTAACTATATCCAAAAATGGAGCATAATTTTTCAGGGATAAAAGAAACTATCTATTTAACGATTATATTGTTGATATAATATCATTAGGAGATAAAAATTATTGTGATTTAACACGCATTAAATACTGAATGATTTTTGCATGGCTTGCCACTTATGTCAGAAACTTTTGTCGGAAAAGCATATAATGATAAGATATATGATATAATTGAATAATTTTCTATATCATAATGCATAGTGTATATTTTACTCATTAGTGATCGTAATAGCATTTAATGTTAGTTATTCAAAAATTTAAAATATGGTTTATTTGATGCATGAAATTTCTCATTGATTATCGCTGAAGTCTATGGTATTAATCAAAACTGTTTATGCTATAATTATAACCTTTAAGAATGAAATATATATAATTAGATTAATAAGATCCAAATGGAGTAATTATGGTGCACAGTATATTTTATTTGGTATATCATAAAAATGCAATCTATAGACATAAATTTGTTGTCTCATACTTTCTACAGTCTTTGTATTTTGATTAATATAAGTTGTTCTCATATAAACAGTATTTGTGATACAATTTAGAAAGAAATAATTCTTATTATTCTCTAGTTACATTTTTTGTATATGATTTGTATTACAGAAAAAAAATGGAATTAGGCAGAAACTAGAAAAATATTATAAATGTACGATGTATAATATAAGAATAAGTGATTCTATTTTATTATCATAGTGATCGAAATAAATGTGTGCTTACTTTCTTCCAGGAATGCAAGAGTCGATTTGAAAAAAGATACATAGAGTACCAGTCCATAAAGTTATAGATTTTATATAACAACATGGAGTCTTGTAAGCCTATAACAAATAAGAGGCTGGAGTCCGTGGTGCACCAAAATTCACCGTCTTCTTCGTTGCGAAGAAAGTCTGTTTCTTTTCAAAATCCACCCATAACTGATCTCTCGGTAAACGACGATGAAGCGGAACGTATTGCTCGTCGACGTGAGATTTTGACGTCAACGCCATTACTTAGCAATACGCCCACTAACAAAAGACACTCTCTTGGCCTGGGATTCTTAGCGAATATCCCGGCACCTCAAATGGCCGAAAGCATAACTCAGTGCATCAAACTGAACGCCGAGAACAAGATCAACATTAAGAATGCGTTTAGTTTAGAAATGATCGATTTTATGACATATATGATAAAGAAGCAGGACGCCAATATGTCGAATCTGCAAGTAGCTAGTACATCCTTGGATGTGAGTACCAAGATCTACGGATTCCGTGTAGATAGCGTGCATACCGAAATACTTAAAATAGTGGGCGGATTGGATAAACAAGCGGTCGACGATATGGAGCGAAATGCGGAGGAGTTTAGAGAAGACGCAGAAGATACAGAAACGAATGTAGCAGTGCAAAAGAAGAAGAAGAAAAATAAAGCCAAGCAAAAGATTTTTAGCACTGTAGAGGCTCTAAGAGGCAATATCGAAATCCAAAAACCTATGTCGATGATGATAGGCGAGGGAGATTTGCAAACCAGCGACATGCTATATCAAGCCATACTGCCGCATCATGCAAATTCCGGCGCTTATCAGCATCTATATAACGATGTGTTCGTTGACGTTATAGAGAATAAATCCAGATTACAAAACAGTTCAGATATAAAATACAGTATACCGACAATCGGTGACTTCTCGAATCTTGAAACTTGTGCATATTCGAACTTTGAGTTTCTCGACTGGTCCATGGAAGATGAGCCGGAAGAGAATCTGGCCGAAAAAGCCGAACATAATGATGAGAGTAATCAATTCCATTTCGATTTGGACGCGAGCGTGGAACCTGGTGATGATAACAATCCATTACCTGAACCAATGAATTACTTTGACTTCCAGCACGACGACAATAATACTTATGGATGTTACCAAGAGGCAGCGAAACGACGTAGCGAGAATATCCTGGACGTGCGCAATGTTCAGATATCAGAGACAAACACATTCGAATATTCCTTTCTCCAGCCGAACATGAATTTGCATTGGGCCGGCCCGTCTCATTGGAAGTTTCGAAATTTTATGAGACCTTCCACTGACATTGCCGGTAGCAGTAAAGTGATAAGAGCTTGCATGCAAGCTCCGCTGCGAAAGAAAAGACAGATCGAATTGTCGTATGACGAGAATTGCGATGTGATTGATGCAAAGTTTGCGCTGAGTCAGTCTAATAAATTACAAGCCAAGACCGCGAAAACAGAATGGAACACCGAAGACTTAATATTACCGGAAGATGTGCATTACGATATTGTGCAAATGATAAAACTGTACTTGAATCCAAGACTGATTTTGAAGCCGCCAAACAATGGAAAAGAGGGTAGTAATAACGCGGTAGCCGCCGTGGATGTGTCAGACAACGAGAGATACGATTACAACAATCCAAATGATACATTAGAATATTGTCCTGATACAAATAATGACGATGATTATGAAGAAGGAGGTAGGGACGATTGTAACTTTGAAGACGATGCTATTGCGTTAAGTAGCCAAAACTTTATCGGCGACAATTTGGTCGCCGCGCCTAAACTAGCTAATAAAATATCCATTGCGTACTGCCTGAAAGCAAAAAAGATCGATATGCGACAATTGAAAAAAGCTATATGGAAATTGTGTACGAATAATAACGTTGACTTAATAAATAACGAGGCGGAGAACTCCGAAGCGAACATGATGAAGAACAGCAAACAGTTTAATGATATTTACAAGATGTTACCGAAATTATTAACAAAAACCAATGTCGAGGCATTGAGCGTGCCGATTTCTTTTATATCCCTGTTACATCTTGCGAATGAGAAAACATTAAAAATTCATTCATTACCAGACATGTCCGATATTATCGTCGAGGCGGATTGAAAAGACCGCTGCCATGATTTTTGTGTACATATTAATATGAAAAATACTTAATAAGCAATTTTTTATGAAGAGTATATTCTAAACAATATATATCATATATTGTTCGGAATATATTCTTCATAAAAAAATGCTTATTAAGTAATTTGCTTTAATTACATATACATCGACATATGCACGCATGCGTAACGCATGAACAAGTTCTACACACGTTTCTTTTAATATTGGACTAGAAATTAATTTCTTATTTATATTTCTTTGAATTAATTTTTATATTAAAAATTAAGTTTAAGTTCGATATTAAGAGAAACACGTGCAGCCTGTTGCGTGTCAAATCGGTGATTATATATTTTTTTAAATAAAATACTATCAATCGAATATTACAATCATCAAAGATAACTTTAATATCCATTTAATTTATCGATTTCTTAGATAAGAAAATTTTTCATTAAAAAAAAAATAGAGATATTTTTAATAAATATCATAATTAAAAAATGCTCGTTATATACTGTAAAAATAATAATTTGACCAATAATTACATGTGTATATATATATATATTTAAATAAAGTTTATTTTGAAGCATTTTGCACAACACCGTTCTACACATCTGCTTATGTAAGTAAAATAATTCTGATCATAGGATCGCTTTATATATATCTTACAGAGACCAGTTCGTTGAATTAATATACACAGTGTGAGCTGCCAGAATTTTCTCAAATCGAGCTTATTAGACATTAATACTGCGCTCAAACCGCGATTTTGGTCATTCTGTCTTTAGTGACTAGGTTAGTATATTTAAGTCATGCAGTAAATTTAAGTTTTCGCTAATAATAAAACAGCAAATATCAAAAAAACGTCTCATCGCTATACGGAAATTTACACAAACGACGTATCGATTCGTGTAAATGCAATAGCATCCGCTTTGGCAGTATAATTTTCCGTTCTCCGATTTAGTAATAGTATAATTTCTTTTTTTCTTATATATCATATCGTAACTTAGGTCTTTTTTAGAAATCCACATTACCGTTACAGCTAAACGAATACATATGCGCACAAACTCACGCGATAAGTAATGTATATAAATATAGAATCTTTTTTCAAAAGAAACATACAGAATGCAAAAGTTCAAATATATGTTATCTCTGTATTGCTTCAACTACGACACCCTGTATAGGCGATGACAGGACTCCGCGATTTATCTGCGGTCGCAATTGATAATGATGATTACATTTTGTACTTTGTAAGTTACTTAATGTACATCTTCATCACAACATCCAAACAACAGTCGAATTATCCTCTTGAGACTCACGATAGCGATATCGTTCTACGATCAGAGAAGATCTCTGAGACCTTTCTATTAATAGCTTGGCCGAAAATTGTGAATATTTTATTACAATTCACGTTATTGCATCGTAAAATAATGCTACAAAAGAAAAAGAAGATATAGAAAGAATACGATACATAAGAATATTGCACAAAAATAGTGAAGTCTATAAATTATGGTAAAATAAAAGTCGACGCGCGCAATGATTATTGTAAATAGCGCGATAAATATTCTGCCGTTGGACAATATAAAAAATAAAAATTCACATTGCTTAATAATCTAAATGCAAATCCAAAATGCAATAGAGCTGTAAATAGCACCAAAAACGGTCTAGAAGGTCTAAGAAATATAAGCTGTGTTTCTCCGTTGCATCGATGAGTATGCATCGTATTTTAAATACGCGCTTACGTATGATACAACGGTTTTTTTCATCAATTTTTCGTGTGCATTGTCGGCAAAATGATTCTGTAACGACGGAGGAAGAGAATATTCTTCGAAAAGACTCGATTGTCTTCATTGATATTTTATAGGAAAAATAATCTAATTTTTAAAATGTTTTTATAATTCGCACAATAATGCAACCACGAGAAAATTAAATTTCTATTTTAATTAGAATTGAGCCTGTTCTAAATAACACTTCATGTTAAGATGGAGAAAGTCTCTTTCGCGCTGCAAAACGTCAAACCTATGTGTTTCGAAATACATTTCATTAGCATAACAAATATCGTTTAAATCGATAAAGACAGACTGATACTATCAACTGATTATTCGCTGATGTTATCAGCAAAATCAGTGGATCTCAAAGAGTGCTACCGCAAAATCACACGTAGTCGTTATCCGCTTCGAACACCGAAAGCTTGTCAGCGTAAATCGATAAAATCCTTATGCGATTTTCTTGAACAGACGCGCGTGACGACTTTTTTTCTTACCGCAAACAACATTATACGACTAGTATCTATTTTCTACAACCGTAACTCGAAGGATAATGGAAAAACCTTCTCTTATCATTCTTAGAATGCGTATCCACGCCATAGGAATCTCAAAGCAAAGAAAAGCAGATCGGGAATCTTGTATTACACCGGAGATTCCATTGACCAGAAAATACCAATCATTCGATCAAGATACAAAATGAGCTCGAGAAAGTGGAAATCAGTAATAGGAAATATTAGTTATGTAGCCAGACAGAATGTAGAATCGATTTTCCTTTAACAAAAAGCTGAATGAATCACTAATAATGGAGCAAGTAAACTTTAAAAGATATCTGCGCATTGGATAACTTTTGTATTTTTCTGGCTCTGGGCGGCTTGTCAGTTCTTCAAACATTCATGAAGCAGACAAAAATATAGGCCTCCAGTTAAAGATATTTGTTAAAGCAAGATTGATATCAAACTTCTCAAAGAATGTATTCCTAATATCGATCTCTATTTTTCCCATATAGCACGTATTAAGAGAGTATCTCGAGTTAAATATATTTTTCAGAAGGTAACGTTTGAATCTCTTTCTTTCTTTCAAGCATTCACAATAGCAGTTACATCACCGCTTTCGTTTTTTTTTTATACATACATTCTGCATACATTCCGCACATTCTTACAATACAATCGTATCGCGAAAGTTTTCACAGCGAGAAGAATTTTAGGAAGGTCTGCGGAGGAATCGGTACGTGGAGGGACGCCTGATCGACGTCCGCCAGCTTTTCTTGAAATGCCGGATCCTGATCCGCGATACAGGGATGGCCCAGCGATCGCCAAAACAAGCAACGACAATTGCGGCATAACTGTATCATTTCGGCATACTCCTCCCGCAATCCGAACGACCTGGACAAAACAAACAAAATACATACAGCAATGATCATAAATTTCTAAAATATTAAATTGATATTTGCAGCATTCTCGTATAGAAAAATGTATATAGTAACCTTCGGGCGATAGTGAATATAGTCTTCCAGTCTTTTCCAGGATTGTTTTGTGTGGTGGTAGCGATCTGCTGTGGCGTAAAGTGATATTGGGCGAGCTCGCGCCAGATTCTCTGCTCCTGCGCCAAAACAGCGAGATACTCACAGGCCTCGGACGAGGCTTCGATATCTCGCGGATCGCTTAGGCGTAGGAGGACCTCTCGCCGGCATTCGGGCGGCAGGTCCGACCACTGAGGTTGCTGTTGCTCGTCCGGCTGCAACGACTCGTTCGTTACAATCCTGAATTGCCTTGAAAGTGTTAAATCCTTTTGCTAACTTTTGAATACGTTATATACCTGAGTGATGGTAATAGATGAGGCGATTTGCAAGATTCTCTCCAGGGCCGCCTTATGCTTCTCCCATAAGATAACAGAACCCAAGGGCCTGCCGCCCCAACAGCAACCGGCGCTGAAAGCCCGAACTCTCTCTATAAGGCGCCGTAGCCTTCCCGTTTGTTGTTGTGATAGTGACACTGCAAATAATCCAAGCAGAGGTCAGTTTATCATGAACAGCATTTGTCCTCCTCTTTCGAGAAAGTGTATTCGCGGAATCGCTAAACTTTCGCGATAGATTCATCTAAAGACGAGCTAACGAAATCTTTTTACCTTCCAGGGCTACTTCTTCGAGCATGTTGAAGAGCACTCTCTGAGCACATCCACTGAGACCACCCATTCTATGACTGACCAGAAGATCCAGAAGACGAACGATGTAATTAAATCGACGGCAATCGTGTACCGCGGACAGGAAATCCAGCCTCTTCAAGGCATCACTCAGGCCATTGAAGCCGGCGATCTGTAAATTTAGGAACGGATAACGATCTCGCTCACTAAGATGTCTAAGTATAGGAGATACAAGAGCTGTCGACAGTTTGTTACTGGTGTCTCTTTTGTTTTGTTTTTTTCTTTCGTTTCTTTCTCGCCGCACTTAACATGTCTCTATCGAGCAAATCTCAGACTCTCTCCTCTTGCACAAGGTTGGATCTAAATTAAGATCGGGCCGGAAGGAGTCACTCACCTCGCGTGTGCACTTCAGTGTGATGTGACAATGTGGTTGGACGGCGTTTTCTGAAATTTTTAAGAAAAACGTTTATCAGTCATGGATTTTCCTGAATTAGCGTTATTTTACAAAGAATGCTTTCCCTTCTTTCGCCTCCCTCCTTCTCAATATTCTACAATTCTACATCATCAAAATCACTTGATCGATGTGCTCGATATTGATAGCCAGCTCGAATCTTTGATATTAAAGCAAAATATACAAGGAGAAAATACAAGTTTGTAACAAATTTAAATTTATAATTATAGTTAACAAAGATCGGCTGTGGAATCGATAAATTTCAATACACGGTATACTACTCACCTTTCTTCTTATCTTTCTCTTTCTTATCGCCGGCATCTTTCTCACCGCTGTAAGAAAAGAAAATGATATGAAATAGGTGCGCTTTAGATGTAACTTATCATAAAATTTATTAAGATTTCAGAAAATTATATTTATTAAAAAGAAAAGAAATACAAACAAAATTTTTCCAGATAAGCAGGCTACATATATAGCTATGTTCACAATATTTTACACGTTGCTTAATTTTTCTTTTACTTTATACACATATGATGTATTATAATTATATAATGACGAAAACTCGGTTGACGCATCTTACATGCATATTATAATAATGACGGTTTGTTAATATTTTGTAAGTAAAGCACATAAAAAATGTCAAAATTCTTTCCTCTTTATTTTATATTCAATTTAATCACACAATTTCGAAGTAAATGCAAAAACAGCGGCTTTTTAGTATTAATTTCTGTTTTAATATATCTCCTAGTTTTTTCTTTTTAAATATTAAGGACGCTATGAATAAAATATCATGTATATATGTACAAATGTAAATATTTCTAAATATATATCTCGTTCGGTCAATTCCTTAAATTAAATTAATGATTTGCTTTATGTCGGATAGAAGTACGCGTGTGGATACTTTCTGCAGGACACTAGAGGCACTAATATACGAACCCAATTATGGTATAATACACCGCGACCGGTTTGAACGGACCCGTGGCTGTTACATCTCGCGACAAAGTTAACTTCGATTCGACTATGGAAAGCTAGTAGCTAATACTGTTCACAAAACAATTCCATGGGATTTACATTAGTTTTCTTACGGTCTTTTTCAGACAAAACTTGATCTGGTAAATGGAAAATAGAAAAACTATGCAAAGTATATGTATAGTAAAAATATTATATTAAAATATTTTTTATTCCTAATAAAATAATAATATAATATAGAATAATTAATCTCTAATAATTATCAATCTTTAATAATATTAATTCTAGATATTCTTAAAAAGAAATCAACATTTTCTGAATATTTTTATTCAGACATGACAATTGATAGAGTTTAATTTAGAAATTTGAAATATTGCATGGTGATTTTTAAGTAATATAAGAAACATTTACAACAGATAAAAAATAATTACGTATTATTTTTATATGCAACAAATAACAAACTTTTAGTTTGAATTCATTGCGTAAGAAGATTGATCATATTTTACATATCCGATAAAAGTTACCGTGAATTATTGATATTATCATCGGATTGGTATCTGACAAAAAACAAAGAAGGAAAACACGCGTAGGTGTTCGTATTCACGGTATAATCAGTTAAACAGGCCACAACAAATCCGTCTCGACAGTGGTATCTTTAACAGAGGCCGTAATCGTTTTATAACACGCCGATCATAATCAACACAGACATATCATCGCAAGTAGACATTAACAACCACTTTCATCGAGGATAATAACCCTTTCATCTTAGTCATGGCGCATAAGAAGAAAGGAGGAAAAAATACATCGGGGAATTACATAAAATCGCATTAGAAAACATATATATATAAGTATATGAGTTGCGGGATGACTCCATAGTCTCATAATAGACGCGATTATTTAACTGTTACCAGATTGCAATGAATTCTATTTATAAATAAGAAGTTCGAGCTAATATACACAAGATTTATTCTTCGTTTTTAAAACGTCGCAGATTAATTTGCACAAAGTACTATCGAGGCGCGGCTATCACATCTCTCGATAATTTTAATACAAGTTTCAAAGCATCCGAGCGATCGATACTTATTAAAATTCTGTCGTTTATAAATCCATTAAAAAGGATACAAAGATAGGAACGAATATAAACTGAATATTTTACTGAATATAATATTTTCCGATTTTTTTCTGCGTAATTACTCATGCATGAGTTGTAAAAACTCTTGCATATGTAAACGCGATCTTTTTCAGATTTTTGAAATTTTTGATCCACAAATTGTAGATCTCTTGAAGAGATTTAAGAATCTGATAAGTGTCACATCGAATCTAAATTAAATTTTGTGAGATATCAGATATCTTCTCTAGATTCATTTGTGGCAGAAATTTTACAGGAAAGAGTTATTGTTTCTTTATCAACTTTAAAGAGAAACACGTGATATTAAACTGACCACCTCGACTCTTTACGTCAAGAACTTTTAGCCAATATTATTCTATTAAGTCTAATAGGCTTATCATTGTATCGTTTCCAATCTTATAGATTTTAAAGTCAAGTGTCTTACATAATATATTTCCAAAATAATTTTTTATGGACACATCTAGAAATGTAGTACAACTTTGTCGCATTTCCCTCTCGTTGCACTTATGATTCTGCTCATCCAACTAATGACGTCGACGTTCTATTATAGGGACGCAACAATGACCTTGTACATTAACTCACGCATACATTCGCACGTGCAATAGCCTCGCGTGCGACACGTATATTTGTAATTTTTCCGCCTCAACGGGACTGAATGCGAGAAAACGTTCTCGATTTTAATATATCGATCGGGATACGTCCTTTCGAATTACGGGCTCGTCGAGGCGTCTAAGGTCATCGTATCGCTCATAGGAGACCTTATGTCGGTAAGCTTATATTGACACGATGAGGAGAGACAGAGAGAGAAGAGGAGCGGAAAGATATCTCATACCATTAGTTTGTAGGATTATGTAACTACTTATAGCGTTTATTACGACAGACCAGTTGCAGACCGTATGCACGCGTGCGACGTATAAAGAACCCGGCAAAAAAGCGGAAAATCCCTCGGCAATGTCCAATATCAATACTTTGACTAGAATACTCAATGTCAAGCCAATGTTTTATGGCTTGAAGATAAAAAAAACAAACATATTATATATCGAAATATAATTTGATGTCATCGCGCAGAGTGTCATGTCCAAGTCTATTGCCCAAGTTTAATTTCAATGACGAATTTTTTTATAGAGTTTACTGGAAAGAACACCGATATATTCGTCTAATAAAATATTAAAACACATCTATATTTTTCAAACTATAAATCATAAAAAATAAAAATTTTCGTGGAGATATTTTAATTTATAATTTCAGAAAAAAATATGCTACTCTTTCTCTCTCTCTCTCTACAACTAATAAGAAAAACATCGCGTTAAATATTATTCATTGAATGTTATTATAATACAACAATTATATTATAACGCTTAAAAATGACTGGTTATTAGTCTGATTATTAGTCGTGAAGTGACATAGTTTCAAAATTATAAACAATATACGTTGATGGAAGGTAAATGTGGCTTAGAAAGTTCTATAGTCTCCGTTTCTTTTCACTTTTTTCGAAGAAGAGGAACAATAACACTGGTGGTTTATTTTAGTTCTCTTTTTGTACTATGTAGAGATTGATATATAACGCAAATGCACACTAAGCTTCTTGTTCCATTAACTCTACGGTATAAAATGTTCGAGTTAGATATATCCCACTAAAAATTCTTGAAAAAGCAGGAACGGATTTTTTAAAGGGATCCAATATGGAGAACGACATCGAAAAATAGCGATGCGGAGACTTTCTGCGACGGAATTCGGTACACGCGTAATGAATAACTAAAAAGATTCGCGAACAAGATTGTATCCGTATTTGGATCGAAATAAATATAGCTATCTTTACCGACTGCCTGATAAACTCTCTGTTATTTTGAAATGTAAAGAATAAGGCTGTTTTTGGAAATTATGATCCTCGCACAACAAGAGAATCAAAAATTCATACACGTAGTAAATAATCGATTAAAAAATCATGGAGAAGCACAAAAATTTGAAGTACTCTATTTATTGTTAGGTAAAAAAATAAAATATATATATTAAAGATAATATGTAAAGCTAATACGTCTTGGTAAATAATTGTCTCTAATTTTTTCTGTTCTTTAAAATATCTATATAATATTATTTAATTAGTATTTAAGACCAAAAATTTATTAGACTTTTATTTTATTTTATTTGAATATATACATATCTTTTTTAATAATTTAACATTTTATTTCAATATATATAATAGTTTTATCAAATTTTGTTATATTCAACATTTTTTCAAGCGATGTAGTTTCGTGACGAATATTCGCGAGTCAAGCCAACCTCGTATGTAAGTTGGATGATAAAGGCGAATATAACGGTGATTTTTTTCATAAGATAATACCGCATGAAACTAAATATATAGTGTAACATAGCATGGTATATCGCACAAGACGCGCGAATAATTAATGCGAATATAGAGAGTGTCAGAGATCGGTCGGAACACGAAACTTTTACTTCCATCGGGTTCACCGACCCTTTCGTGGTACGGCTAATCCCGTCCAAGCTAGGAAAACTCGCGTAGGACGAGTATATACGGTTGAATCGTCGAAATAATGGCGCGGGTGGGCGCATCGAGCGTATGTTAAAACCAACGAAATGAGGAAAATGGAGAAAACCGGCTTTTAAATCCTCCTGCATGCAACAATCCATACTTTCCAGCCATTTTATTTAACTGTATCAAGATCATTACGTACGTGTATATGCACGCAGCGCGATAATATATAACGGCAAAAAAGAAATTTATTAATCTTCAACAACGAGGTCGACTCCGATCCTGAGACGCAGATATACATATATTTTTTTATAAATATGTTTTTTAATTTAATAAAATATCTTTCTCATGAGTTTCAAACAGAAGGAACGGTTGGTTTTACAACTTTTTACACTCTCATTTGTACCATAATGAAAGTAAAATGGGTAAGTAAAATTAGTTTTCTACTTTTTTTGTGATTATGTTACTCGAAGTTAAGAATTCTGATTAAGAGTTAAACACGCCCAGAATTCATACTTTCAAAAACGTCTATTAGAGAATATATAAAATATAATATTTGTAGAATCTCTATTTAATCTTCTCGAAATAAAAATCTCTCTCTTGCTATCTTTTTTGTAACTATATAAGCCATATTATTTATAAGTAATAGCAATTTTGTTTTTCTTTCTTTCGTGTGTGTTTAGGATATCTTTGTTAATGTACTGTCAGTATATTTATGCGTGACTATGCATACAATATAATTGATAGTATTTTTTACTTAAAATGTAAAGTTAAAAATCTCACATCAAATTTTTTTTTGATGAAGATTTTTTCGCAAATTAAGTCGTATTTATAGGAAGCATGCTTGTACCGCTCAATTACGCAAAACGCACTAATTTCGATAATGAGCAGATAAGACTTTTATTAAGCGCGAAAATATTAAAAATGCAAGATAAAATACACTTTTTCCGTACTGTATCATATTCCGAGTTGTCTTAGCCGGTTACCGCAGAAGAACAAAATAGATGTATCGACCCCGACAGCTTCGCCGTGGATCCAAATACATGAAAAAGCTGAGCTGTCTAACCGAATTTACCAAGGTTGCGCTGTCTAACCGAATTTACCAAGGCTACGGTGGGTAGAGCACTATGAACAGTATTGCGAATTGGTGCAGGTCACGTTACTAGCTAGGTCACGACCCACTTCCGTCTCGGCAATACTTGCGCCAGTATTTCCCATTTTGAGAATTTGCCCTGGTCAAGGATGCCTAATCCCGACGCGGAAAGGATTTCCCCCGCGAATCCGAAGAGATTCACGGTTCTGTCAACGGCAAATGTCTCATGATTTTTGCAACATTCTTTAACACGAAACGAAATGTACGTACATGTGTGATATTTTATTTTTCTAAAAAAAATCATTTCAACTTTTAATAAAGTCAGTTTTATTACGAAATTTGCAAATATAGTCTGGAATTTATCACGTTGTTGTTTTATGTCGGATTTTTCGATATGCAAACTTGAAATCATCTTTTTCTTAACAAAAATATCAAACTGTTAATAATATCATGATTATAACGATTAAATGATTAAAAATAAAAGTTTTTTGCAAATTGATTTTTTTACGATCAAACAAGCGTTATTTTGACTTCAAACTTTATTTTATTCAAAATATTAAGATTTATTGTTAGTTATCAAAATATTGAATATCATAAATATTGAAGAAGATAACATCCTTATAAATAAACATAAATATTGTAACAGAAAAATTATCTTCAAAACTTATCCAAAGATCCATGAATAAAAAGACATGCTAACAATAAGTCTGCGATAAAAAAGAACAATAAATTTAAAAATCTGTAGACATTATGCATTAAAAATAAGAGATAAGTAATTATACATCTCTTTCTTGTTTATAAAATTAATATTTTTCACATTAAAATCTGATTTTGTTTAGCGAATTATACTAATAAACGAAAATATAACGGGAACGCAAACATAATATAACATTCCCAATATTTTTCGATTACTAGCAATATTTCTAATATAGCTTCCGAGGAACTCTGTTGGCTTTGATTCTCGCATTAACTCGTCTTCATCCAGCGTGAAGGAAAGGAATAAACGAGTTCGAGAAAGCGCGACGAAGAAGTTGAGCGCCCTGACGAAACTTTCGTATGTGGCAACGCGAGAGCTTTGTATATGATGTCGATATAATTTCTTAAAAAATTCTCAAATATTTCAAAGATACAAGGAAATATTTTTATTTATTGATTACACAACGCGTATCCGTCCAAAAAATTAAAAATATGGAACACACACGTTGTACATGTGAATTTTTAAATATGTTTTATAACAAAATTGCAATATTCCTTTTTATCACGTCCCATTTACGTTTTTAAATATGTTTCTGCTAATCTACTAAATAGTTTTTATATGGCAAACCCTATTACTGCCAAAAAAATTTGCGATTAAATATTTTGTTATGTGCATAATATTCCAGTACTGTAACACCGCGAGATATTACATACACAGATACACACTAGATGTATATTATATTTAATAAATATAAATATATATATTATATATTTATTTTAAAAATAAATAAAATGTATAATACACACGCTGGTGTGAATGAAGAGCAGAAATATTCAATACGTTCAAATGAATATGGCTTTCAGGAATATCTAAAATATAACGTACTGTGTGCTAATAAAAAATTACGAAAGCACGTTGCGTATTGCATATATGTACATATGTTCGAGATTTTTATATCCGCAAAAAATCCGGATGCATGCACGCACGCACCGTTAATTGGAAACGCAAGGGGCACGCAATGCGAGATTTGCACGGTTTGAAAAATAAATACTTCAAACAACGCGGCAAGAAATGCTAAATGCTCGCCGGTTTCTAGCGGCGATCTTAACAGAAATAAACACGCAATATATACATAATTAAAAGAGTTTCGTGTAGAAGTCCGTTTCACACGTTGCATTTACTTTACTTAATAAATAAAAATAATTATACGAGAGATATGCGAATAAATAGATAGATGATATTTTTATGATACTTATATAAATAGGTATAAAATGCAGTAAAAATATATAAATAAATACATACTTTGTAATCATCTAACATGAGATATTAAAGAGAGCATTTAAGTATCACATTTTTTAACGGACGTATATTTTTTCCAATAAGTTATTTGTTGTATTTTATCATCCAATTTTCTTATTTAAATACATATATTCGTATGTTGCGTTATCTGCAGAGAAATTACGTAACTGTTAACTTTTTGCACAATTTTCTCAAATTATTTAATCTCTCATTTATGGCACACACGTTATATAATAATTATCGATTATTTGGAGTTGAAATTAAGTTTCAATTAAACGTCAAACGTTGGTATATCGATTGAATTTGCAGTAGACTAATTATCAAGTTTGGAATAAAGAAATAACTTTATTTTAGGTGAGATTATTGTCTCTAAAGCTAACGCCGATGTGAAAGCAATTATCAAGTTCGCATTGCGAATCGATTAATATGCTGTACATTACTATAAATCCGACATAAAATGGACAATTTAGGATCCTTCGTTTCTCATCACAAAGAAGAGAAAACTTTTTATCAAATGCGATTTATACAATCAGTCATGCTTCAGATATAGAAAGTTACCTTTTAATAAAACGTCGAATTAATGGTATAATGTATAAATTTATGAAATAATAATATATGTAAATTAATGAAAATATTGCAGCACAAACTTTTATTGATTTACAGCCGTTTCTATAAGTAATTTGATTACGATTTGCATTATTCTCTGAATTAAAAACACTGAATTTGCAAATAGCATTTTTTTAAAGTGGCAAACAAATCTTTATTATATTACTCTTAATAAGATTACGCTTGGTTTATTCGCCAGCGGCGAAGAATATTTACGAGGTGTAATAAGTCGCGCGCGAGGGAGTATGTTTACGCGGTACAGCTGTTTGCAAATGCATGCGCGTGTTGCGGAGACAAAGAACCACGCTATACGTTCTTTGACAGCGCGCTCGTCAACTTGATGCACCGCGATTCTAATTATCTAAGTCTGTCACGGCCACAAACACAACTGGTGCAACGAGCACAATGGGCTCAATATCCGGTCGAAGAAATCGCGATGCGCGACCGGCGGATATACCGAGGACGCGCAAACCGCCAATACATCCCCGATAAGTCTCGAGAATTAATTGCGAGAGTCCTATAACTTAATCCCGAAATTTTAAAATCTCACTAGCACGTAAAGAGGTCAGTTATGTAAACTATAAAAAGATAACCGGAAATATATATCTAAACAATCGTATTGTTGGACACAATTCATAGTGATGCATAGAGATGCACTCTCTTTAAAACATCGCAAGAATACCTGTTAACCAATTTCTATTACTAAAAGTTTTAATAAATGCTAAAATTCAATATTTCCTGGTTGACCGAGAGGGGGATATATTTTTAAAATTTGCATCTACGCCCCCCATTCTTAGAGAAAGACGAAGAAACAAAATAGAAATGTAATCGATCTATTATTAATTAAGTTTTTATAAGTGAAATCAGTATTTCTTTTGGCTTAAAAAAAAAAAGAAATTATTTTTATATACTATATATTTTTTCATAACCTATTTTTGCTATTTATTAAATTAATTTTAAAAAGATTCTTGATTTTTAGAAAATTAAAAACATTTATTTGCAAATTCAAATATAAATCTTTTCTTTTTATTTTATTTTCAAAGATTATACAAATAATAGACAAATAATATACAGTTTATTGAAGATATATTAGCTTTTATTATAGATGTCAATAAGTGAAGTCAGCATTCTCTGTTGGAGAAAAATAATTCTCTTTGCGCAGCGCTAAGAACGTCGATATTTTTATTAGCTATTAATTAATTCTTAAGAAATCGAATGTCAGAAAACCTATGGGTGTAATCTCACTTTCGGGAACCCTTGTCGAGCTATTCTTAAAATACAGCATTTCGATTATTGAGCTGCGAACTCTTTACAATAAAATCACCCCATATCTCCTCGGCACAAGAGAGAATTATATTTAAAATGAAAAGAATGAATTATTTTTCGACTAAATATTTATTGATTTTTAAAGCTCGCAAAATACGTGCATTTTGATTATTAAGCTACAATCCCTTCATAAAAAAATCACCCCGCATCTCGCCGACAAAAGAGAGAACTATATTTAAAATGAAAGAAATTATTTTACGACCAAATATTGTTTATCGATTTATGAGCTTGAAAAATACGTATTTTTATTATTAAACTACAATCTCTTCATAAAAAAATCATCCCACATTTCGCCGGCACAAGAGAAAACTATATTTAAAATAAAAGAAATTAATTATTTCGCGACTAAATATTGATTCATAAGCTCGCAAAATACGTGCATTTACATACTGTTGAATTGCAAGAGTTTGCATAAAAGTTTATTCTTTGAATTTTGTATTTTACATTCGCAGCATTATGCATTTTTACTTTTTCCAGCATTTCTCTCTTGAGTTACATCAATTAAAGGGTTGTTTGGGGATTAAGGGGATGAGCTCAAAAATCGAAATTATATCAGTTTGAAAGCTCATAAATAGCTCCTAAATCTGCCGCAAAGATTGATTCAATATTTTTACTTTTACATGGTGAGGGGGTCGATATTGATTTAGCTCCCCACAAAAAGCATTAAGTTCCTGTCTGACGAACTCAAAATTTTAAATTTGCGGGATATGAAAGCTTATAAATAGCTTATAATTATGCGCTATTTGTTTTTTTTTTTTTTTGCAATTTTTTTTTTTTTTTTTTTTTTTTTTTTTTTTTTTTGCAAAGTGGGGGCCAGCTCGACAGGATTCTTAGACGCAACGCACATTATTCACGCGATGGAATAGATTGAAAAAAGAAAAAAAAAGGTGGATTCTCTCTTTCTGTCTTACATGTATAACTATTTAATATTATTCTCGTGATTTTCAAACGCAAAGCGTTCAGGTCGACCGCGTCGATAAAAATCTAAACGCACGTGAATAGATTTCGATACGACTGAACCTTTGAACGTGCGTTATTTTTTGTACGTCGAAGTAACACAATCTACATTAAAGAGAAACAGGTTTACGTATTTATTTCTATCACAAATTGGAAATGTCAAACGCAGCTAATGAAATTACTCGCGTTTTGCCTTTGAATTAAACAGTTTCGACTAGCCACTTTAAATATCTTGCTTTTTTTAGTAATATATTTTAATAATTTATTTAGTAAGAGAGAGAGAGAGAGAAATATAAAAATCATGTCGTCAATGTGATGCTGGAAATGGTATCACCCACAAGCCGTGTCGAAGCATCGATGAACAATCAATTCGAGCCTCAATCATGTCAATCTCAAGAACCATAAGATAACTTAATGAAAAATGATTATAGGGACAGCTATGATATATTGTACAATAGGCTTGTCCTGCTTACTATTTTTGCTACACTTTCCTGCGTTTTTCATTCACCCTCAAGGCAGCGATTTTATATTTAGCGATTATCTTCCGATACTATTTTATTGATATTTTTATATGTACTCCAGCCACATGGAATTGGCTCAAAACGAATCAAAAACTTGGAATCGACTCGACTCGCGTTTTATGAGGTACATTTCTAACTACGTTGCTTTCATGACAAATGGAAAGAACAAACAACCTTTTTGCATCGCATATTACATCTATTACGTTATTGTAGATCAATTTGAATGACATTACGTATTATTCTGCACGCGATATTGAAAATCACCCGAGTTACGAATCGCGTGAGCTTTTCGAGGAACATGGTATCACCCATGGGTCGTGCCGGAAGATGAGCGAGGATCGACTCGCCGTAAGGATATTATTCGTCATCCTCGTGATATCGAAGATATAAATTGTAGGGATAAAAGTATTTAGAACATCGTAAAATATCGAATATAAATAAATAAATAAATTAATTAATTAAAAAAAATATGTATATAGTGATGGCATTTATATATTTCGTTCGATTCTGACATATATGTTATATTCGCGATAATTTAATTAATCGTACCATCGTTAAAGATATCAGCATTCATTAATGATAAGGCTGTCATGGTACGTTCCGAATGAACGAGAAAACAGTCGGGACGCGTGATGTGTATAACAAGTCACAAAGAAATCTCGATCCTAGTCTAAGTTTGATCATTGTAAATAACAATATCCGTCGTATTTATATGCTCCTCGTCTTGGATCAATGCAACAATCTGCGTAGCAAATCGAGTCGGTCAGTCAGCGCAAGAATGCTCGCGCTCGCATGTAAACAAACGGAGCTGTCAGTCGGATCGATGTAAACGCCGGAGTAACAGCTGTGCCGCGCGTCGAGAGTTGTAGGCCGCGAAACGAACAAAGAACGACAAGAGAGAGAGAGAAAGAGAAGTAAGAGAGAAACTGATATAGAGAAAAATAGAGAGAGGAAGTGAAACAGCCGACTCACCGTAGAAGAAGCGAGAGGGTTTTGTTGTTGGCGCACTCGAGGATCTTCTTCTTCTCCCAACCCTCGACCGTTTTTACCCATTCCTCGCCCGGGCTACGCCAGTCCTTGGATATGAACGGCATCCCGAGGACGCGTGAGGACTGGCCGGGGTAGCGAGGGCAACACCGACGACGGAAGTCGACTCGCGTAACACCGTGGAGCCGTTCAGGGATCCGAGGCGCACCTTGTCGTGTCCGCGAACTGCCTGTCAGTACGCTGCCTTCGACGAACAACTTCGTTCTGTTCCGCTCTCGGTCTCGCGCTCCGCCGAGCGCGCATGGCTTTGTTTTAGTGACGTCACCGCGCATCAGCTGTGAGGCGACGTCGAGCGGCGCATGCGCGCGCTTGACGTTTCTACGTCTTCTGAAATCATTTGAAGCCTGAAGTCAGCTGCTATCAAATCGTATTCTCGTATATATATATGTATTTCATATATATAGGATAGATTTTTTACTGGTTAAAGAATCCAAGAATGTAATTATAAAAAAATAAAATATACTGACCACAACGTTACTTCGTATCTTATTATTGTGTATATAAGAGTTCATTAAAGGGTTTGGCAGCAAGTCTGATAAACAGATACGATACATTTAATTCGAAAATGCCTAGTTTCAAACACTGAAAATGTATACATGACGCCGAGTATATAAGATTTTATCTGTTTATAGTTGTACTTCTCTCTAATGTCTAAATATACTTACAGAATTTATTTAGAAAATACAAAAGATATAAACATATATGTAGCGGAGTAAAATAACGAAAGAAAACTAGAATTGACATGTCATGGTAAAATTTCATATTTTGTAAGCAAATGCCATCTATTATCAGCAGAGAGAAGTTACTCTTGCTTGACAAATCTTACACATGCGCAGAGTAGCAAAATTAGCAGACGCATTTTACTCTGACAATCAGCCGCGTATATATAGGAAATCGTGGTATAACCAATAAAAGGAAGAAATTTTTTGTAAATGTAAACAAACTAATAAAATATTTAGAATATATCTAAATGTGTATGATTGAAAAGTTATTTTGTATACCAAAGAAATGCATCTTTATTTGAACATATAAAATCTAATTATTGGTTGTCTACCACAATTTCTTTGAGATATATATCTATTCAAATCTATGCTCACGAGTCTTAATCTGACAAGAAACGCATACTTATTAATCTTTATACCAATCTTGTTTATTATCAAATTTGTCATTAAAATAAGGTTTTTTATTGTAGAGGCCTGCTGGGACAAAAGATCACGTTATTCGGTCTACGCAGGGAAAATGCCACTTTTCATTTATTTTGTCAACGCTGTTAGGGTTTCAAAACACGTCCGTCCGCCACTGACAGTCGGGACAGATGACGTGGCCATGACAGACCGTCACGGACACTATGACAAGTGGCCGCGCGCAGACCAATCTCAATCATTCCGCGCCGCAAACACAATAGCTGTGAAAACGTCACGCGGCATGCGTTTCAAGTCTCTCTGATTATCGCAGAGGCATCGCGTTCGTTCGTTAGCATCGTGTGTGATCATTCGCTTGAATTTACGAAGGTAAGCATCGCGTTATTACTCGCTTGATTCATTGTCAATCCGAGCGATTCCGCATTCGATAAAATCTATTACAATTTCGCAATCGCGCGTAAATATAAATTGGACGTAATACAATACTGTAATACATGACACGTGATACGCACATACACGCGTGCGAGCATACAGCTCCTTTTTACGATATTCTATCTTCATGCTATCCGACAGGATATGGATCCAGGTATTCAATCGACAAGATTCGTTACGCGTTTCTCGTTTTACGTTTTGACAAGTTAGAGTGGCGTAGCGGATAGAACATCTCTCGAAGCTTTATTAGAAAATATAGTATTTGTCCTATACGTATATGACATCATGCACGAGTTATGTAAATGTGCAAGAATGTGTTTTTTATCGACATTATCGTTTACATTATCGCGCTTACAATTCACTTTGAATATCGTTTATTCTTTTAGAGCTTTGATGTTTTACAGCACGATATTATTATGACAATTAAGAAAATTTGTGATTAACATAAGAGTAAAAATAAAATTTGCATGTATATTATTTTGCTATTATTATTATATGCATGTTAAATATTCTGTCACCACAGTATAAAAGAATGCAATATTTTTATGATATTGAAATGACAAAATAAGAAATTGTCCTTATAACATATAAATAAAAATAATATTTTTTTATTTAAATACGTATAAATATGTTGTGCTATATAGTGTGTTTATGTTTTTGAGAGCATTTCATAAAACATATAAGGAAAGAAAATGGATATTATATATCTGTCTTATGATAGCTTATACTTAGATATATTATATTCTCCAAATTTTAAAATTTTTATCTCTGATATTTGCCTCATTGCCCTTATTTCATATATAAACTTGCTGATAGAATAAAAAATGTCATTTTAACAATTATTTATAATATGTAATGATAAAATCTCTGTTTAATAATTGAGACATTTTATTACTGTGTATATGATTTTATTAATTATTGTATAATTAAGTCATTGAATTTTAGAAAATGTGGGCAAGGAAACTCTTCTAAAAGTGACAAATTGGTTACGTGGAGTTTGGGAAATGAGACGGCGTGCCGATGGATCAGTTCAACAATGGATTGATTCAATACCGTTGCCTACAAAATCGGATATTACAAATGAATGCCAAGAACGTAACTCGAATAAACCGTTAACACCAACAGAGCCTCAAGACATTCCGTTTCCTAAAGGCTCAAAGCTTCCAAGCATGACTGTATCGGCGCCTATTAATGTTCCTAATTCATCAACAATGAATATACCAATACTTCCAAGGTAATTAAACATATTCAAAATTGTAATATTACAAAATTGTAATTTTACAAATCCGTTTAAATTGCAGTTCGCTTCCTCATCATAGACTGGCACGAGACGCGAGCTTTCAATCGGACAGCAGTCACTGTAGTAGTGTCGAAAGTTTACTAGAATTACGAAGAGCGGATCCGACAGCAATTTTGCTCGATCTTGGTTTCGGTGGTTGCTCAAACAGTTCGCGGGAAAACGATCCAATTTCTCGCATTCCTAAGAGGTTCCTTCAGCCGTCATCGTTACAAGGCATTGCTATAGACGAGTTTCTTAAACAACAACAAGAGACTAGTGAATCTTTTGATTCGGTATCTTTAGGATATAGAGGCCTAATGGGTAAGATTGATTTTTCAGTAATAATAGCCAGATTACAACAAAATACAACTTCCCTTTGTAGAAGTAATAAAAATAAAAATAATTCTAAATTCATCAATCTCAACTTATAGGTATCTTATAATTTATATATATATATGAAATACAACAACGTCTTTACAATGTTAATGATCGTTAAAATCATATTTTTGGGTAAAGATAAACCCGCAAAAATTTGCCATATAGCATAATAATTTTGTAGGAAGCAATAGCGCATTATGCGCGTCTACACGCGTCCGACAGCGCAGAAACTCGGGACCAAATAATTTTGTAAGTCTCGCGTGAAAATTTGTAGACAAAACTGTTTTGATGTATGTACAGTTTAATTGAACTTATTTAGAAAATTTGTTTTGTTTCTTTGTACTATTATGGTTTTATATTTATATTCAGTAAACATTACAGTTTCTTATTCTTATTCACATTGCTTTTGTGTTTATATTAGTATAAAGGCTATCAAATGCGCAATGTTATGCTATTTTAAGTAGAAGTTTATGATTTTATTTGGATTTTTTATATTGTGAAAACATTATGCTTTTAGAATTTCTAGATCTCAGTAATAATCATATATGCACAGTAATAGACTTTACCAAATTGTAGACAATGAAGCTATGTGTGATCTTTTAAATAAATCTGCATGCTAATATATGTAAAAATAAATATGATAATACGCACTAATGCACAATAAGAGCACATATTTAAATTGCAAGCTATTGGCGATAGAGTTTAATGAATGTCTTCTAATGTGTTGTCATTTATATTGTGTGTAAAGTGGTATTGAATTTTTCAATTTGTGTACAATAATTCGTTTTAAAAATATTCAGTTGTAATACATAAGCTACTAATAGAGTTTATCTATCTATTACCTGTATTATGTATTTTTCACAAATGCCATGTAGTATTATATGTATTTCATCATCTTAAGTTTATATATCTTATCATTTTTAGTTTGATGGCAATTATTGTTATTTATAATAAATATACAACAAGATATATCTTACTATTATCTTTTTACTTTTTTTATTTTTGAAAGGATCGCCATATGTAGCTCCATCAGAAATTGTGCAAAAAATTATGGAACGTTTGCGGGAACATGAAAACCATGAGGTGGACACAAATTCATATTATTATGAGCAGTACAGTCCCTTATATCAAAACTCAGGAAGACTTTCTGTGCTATCTCCTGACAACAGGCAATTTTTAGAACAGCCACGTTCCAAGAGTCCTGATATGCGTAACAAACGTATGATTATAGGTAAATGAAAATTTCGGTGCAAATAATTTTGTCCTCTAATATACAATATATGTTTGTATTATTACTCTTACTTTCTTTTGCAGGACAAAAATCATTTGCTTTTGGATGCGACGGAAATTTAATCGAAATACCTTCCAATGATACAAATCTTGCGTCCAATAATACAATAGATAGTGATAATAGTTTATTGGATGTTAGTAAATCCATAGAATTAAAGCAATCATCTTTAGAAGAAAGTACAATGCTCGAACATCGGTATTTTTCGAAGAATAACAAGAAATTATCGAAACATTTGTCATTTGATGATACTGTCGATTTTTCCGAAACTGACCAATTATTAAAAGACAATCAGGAGATGGCGAATAGCTTAAATTTTGCTCAAAGTGGCACAAATGTAGATAATAACGAGCAGGAAAATAATGTATTTGAAACAAATTCCAAAAAACATGGAAAACATGAATTTCTTGATGTTCGAAGGGCTAGCGAGGGGTCGTGCGATATTAAATCTTTAAGAAATAAAGTATTTATCGGGAAACGAAGATTTAGCGATGGCGCAATGCGCACTATTGAAAGCCAAAGTACGGAATGCACGTTAATGCAGAAGAGAAGAAGTTTCAAAAGACAGTCTAGAGTATGTGATACAAATGCAATCGATTATTGTGAATCTATTAGGTCTAACGTATCAAATGCGATATTTGAATGTAACATAGACAATGAAGAGGAAATATCTAGTGACATACCTAACAGTACACACCAAGTAAATATGCTGAAACCACTTGAACCAACTGAAGGTGAAAATCTAGAACTAAAAATAGATACAAAATCTTCATTTAGAGAATCTAATTGTATGTCTTCACTATCAAAGATTAGCGAAACTATGGATAAAATGAAAAGCTTTGAAACTACAGAAGAAAACTCAGCATCGGGTGATCATACTTGTATGGAAGATATTCAAGTTCGCTATTGTAAAGGTAAAGTTTGTATAGATTGTAAGTGTGATAAGAACTGTCCAGATTGTTGCTGTCATGTCGACAAACGGAAATATTGGAAGAAGATGAAGAAGATCATGCGAGAAAATAAAAAATTAGAGGATATGCTAGCAAAAAGTAGAAGAGAAGTGGCAGAAATTCGTGATATACTAAGTAGCGTTTTATCAGTCAGAATGGAACCGGGATTTTAAGTAGATTGTTAAAAAACTTGCTGTTTTTAACGAAAAAGAAAAATGACTAATTGTATAGTTATATGATCTTGTGATATAGTTGAATGTGTGTGTATCAGGGTAAAGAATTAATACGTCATAAAATTGAACTTTCTATTTAACCACACTTTGTGAATTAATCTATATATTCTTCTATTTTAGAAATCTCAAATATTTTCGAAGCTCGCGTTTTATAATAACAGATATTTCTATAATATATATACACATGAGAACAATCACTTTTTTAATATCTGTTTTTAGTTAAAATCAACAAAGAAGAAAAAAAATATGATATATTTCATTACTTCTGTGCTAAATATGCCATAAAAATGTTAGCACAAATTCATGTATATATATTTGTATCTCTATTTATAACTCATATATTTTTTTATACATTCCATTTAATGCAAATTATAAACAAAGATGAAAATGTTATTACATTCAGATTTTATTTAATATAATAGGCATTGTCATATGATCAAAAAACGTGCAACAGGTTTATTATTATATTTTGTTGAAAAAAAGAATAATATGTTGATATGACATTGGTACATTGTTGTGTAAATGGCATACTTTTTGAAAAAAGAAAACGTAAAAAAGAATGCTAAGTAATACACCCGTCAAAAAACGCATTCATAGACCACGCTTAATATACTCATTAAGTTTGAAGTATCGAGTTTAGCGTTTATCACTTTGTAATTATGTTTATTGATTAAATACTTGTATGTAACTCGTAATTAGAAAGATATAGTAATGCGTCAGTTTCGCCTCTCTTGTTCACGTTTGATAATGTCTCTGTATAGTTTATTTAGTATATTTTAATGAAGATAACTATATGTGAAAGTGTACGATATAGGTATGATTGGAGTAATAATGAAAGTTTGATACTTTCGCCACTTTTTTAATGATTACATTCACAATAAGTTTTAATTGCAACAAATGCTGGTCATTCTGTACTTTGCAAAAAGAATTTTAGATCTAGTCTTTTACAATTACTATCAACACACAGTGATAACATATCTAACTATTAATTATAAATTCTTTATCTCTCCTTCCCTTATACAATAAAGAAATATATCAAGATAAAGAATTTTTAAAAACAATTCACGATTGTTTGGATATAAGTTATTGAGAATTAATTTATGCTGCCATATTATAATTGATAGTACTTCTTGAATATTGATATGTTTACACAAACCGTACATCATAGTTATAGATAATGTACATTTTTTTAATTTTAATCTAACATGGATAACAATCAATAACTGGTATACTAGAAGAAATCTAACTTATACAGAAATAAGCGAATATATATATATTCAAAATGATTCAAAATAATTTAAAATATACTAACGATTAACATTTTAATGAAAAGCAAGTGCTCCAAGTATTGAATTACATTTATGTAATTTGAGAATAAAATCAAACAATGTGTTGTGTTTATTCTGTTACAATGGATCATTATACAAATTATTTGATATATCTAACAGAACTTATTATCTATAAAAATATATTTGGGCAGGAGCAGAAAAGATAGATATATTAAATTAATATATATGTATATTATGAAATGTATGTCTGTCCATTTTTTACTTAATGCTTAAAATTTTAATATTGATTGGAAATTTTACTCAATACTTTTTAGGTCATAATATAGTCACTTAATAAAGAAAACTGCATTTTATTTTGTTACAAGACACAATAAAAATATAATTAGCATAGAGATACAAGAGAGAGACTATTCAATCGAAATGATTCGGTACAAATCAAAAACTTTGAAACGCTATCAACTCTTATTTATGTAACAAACTTTATATAATGAACATCCACATTTTACATAATAAATAAGTAAAATTCTGTACCTATATTTTCTGATTTCTCTTGAATAATATATATCAAGTGTGATAAAGTCCAAATAAGATATGTACTATCTATACAAGATACATGAAAAGTAGAGTTATACAAACAAAATATAGGAGGATTGTAGAAATAAAGTACGATGTACAATTGTGGGAGCACTCAATAAATATTTACCACATAATACCACAATTTCATTTTTTTTTTTTTTTTTTTTTTTTTTTTTTTGTTAACCATGCTTCGTCTATCAGATTTATCAGTTAAACACGCTGTTTATAACACTTCATAGAAATAAATCGTCTATACTATAAAATATTCAAGATCCATTTAAAGTGTGTTCTTATGCAAATTTAATCGCAAAAATATGGCGATACAAATCGATATGTGAAATAACTCAATTTTATAGACATGAGATTGAATTATTTAAAGTAATAGAGACAAAATATGATTGATCAATAACACAAGTTTTTTTGTATAATTGATCTTTCATATAAAGTTCAGAAAAAGATATAAATGCAGCTTGCTTAATTACTGGAAGTGTTTCCTAGTTTTTGTTATATCTTATGATTAAGTGATACACGCAAGAACTGGCCCAGCATCGCCCGTAGCAGTTAAGGGAACCATAATAAATATTGCCTATAAAGCCCCTTATTTTTTATATCACATGAATATTAGCATTTTTTTCTAATCTTTGATTCAAAGAAAGATAGTATAATAATCGTATGTATATAATAACATATTTTGCTTTATATTTATTCAACTTGTCTCAATATTTACGGCATTTTTTTGTAATGCTGCTGAAATAATTTATATTTTTTTGCTATAACGAGGGACTTGAAAATGACGGTTCCGCTTGTCTCTGTCTAAGGGCGCGCTTGAAATGGCCACATATGTAGGTCACAAAGTCACTGCTGCATCTGTAAAATAGCTTAAATTATGAGTAGACTAATTGTGACATCATAAAAAAAAAATTAACATCAACATGCATCCATTACACTAGGTAACATTTAATTTCTGTCGAAGACATAAAACATTTGTAAATCATCAGGTGTTGCATTTACTAAACTCTGTAAATACAATGCATGCTTGCGAATAATTCTATTGGTAGTTGAAGCTCACACACATATTCTGTCAGAGGTATCAATTATAGCTAAAGTTACCCCCAATAATAAACTCAGAGCCATGGTCCATCCAATCTTATATTTTAAATATGAACCTGCTACAATACCATGTCATAAATTTCATCCATGTGTACATGTAAACTGTAAATATGTTTGGTGGCTAGTGTACATGTTGAGATGTGGATGTTTTGTTTTTTTTTTTGTTCCTTAACATATGTTTCCTTAGAATGTATATAAACAAATAAAGAGCAAACACTCGATCTAATTTAGTCTTCTTTTTCATCCCTGAAATTTACAAAAAAATATTTATTAATATTAGTTTTATTGACTATTGCAACATTATAGATCAATTTTGAATAAAATCACATACTTTACAACTTCTTGTTGTTGCGTTGGATCAAAATGAAGTTCAACAATTGTCTCTTGTCTACTTTGCACTTTAAATGACACCTGGACTGCTAAGTAATTGTCTTTATTACTAAGTTGCCATCCAGAATACTGAAATGAAATACAAAATCTCTATAAATTGTTTATATTTTTAAACATAATTTGTAAAAAGCCATTCCAATTTTTTACCTAATATCAATTTACACGATCAAGTTATGATTCAATTCAACAAATAATAAAAAAATGTTATTTTTAATTCTAAAGAATGATGTACATACTGTCGTTGTGCTTTTGTACAGTACTTTTCCATCTTCCTCAAAAGGTAAAAACTTTTGGAGTAGTGCCTTTCCATCTATCCTCCATAATGTAGGATAAGGGCTTGATTCTACATCAGATTTACCCTTACTAGATGTTTTATTTTTATTAGATACAAGGTCAGCTTTTGCAAGAACAAACGAACCAGACTGTAAAAAAAGAGAGAGAAACCTCAGTCACAGTAACATTTTAAAAGAGTTTACAATTGATTTGATTATGTTCTAATAACTTACTGTGTAATCTTTTGGAGTTTCTCCTGATTCATTGAAACTGTTGTCGTCAGAATCCTCATCGTCCTCGTCCTCCTTATCATCATCCTCTTTCTTAGAACGCCTTTTCTTTTTTGGTTTTTTCCCTGTATCAGAATCAGATTCTTCATCTTCATCCTCGTCTTCTTCTTCATCCTCATCTTCTTCTTCTTCATCTTCCTCTTCAGAATGCTGCCGCTTTTTTGCTGTTTCCCTCTGTGGCCTTATTTTAGTACCACTCTACGAAAAATTACAAATATTAGATTAAAATATAATATATTTGTGAATTATATATGTGATATATATTTATCATCAATAATTTTAGTTTATTAAAAAATTGACCTCCTCTATAAATATATTTAATAGTCAATAAAAATATTTAAAAAATAACATTCTTATGACATAATTTTTTTTTAGGATGCATATTGGAATTTTGAGTGCATTAATATAAAATTCCATATATATGTATATTCCATATATATGTTCATCAAAAAGGCGCGTATTGAAATATTCGGCGTGTGACGTCGGTTTGCCTCCAGCGATTTGAAACATGCCGCCGATCGTGGCGCCACTTATCGTTAGCGGTCGACCGGCCGGCAAGGATGGCCGTCGCGATGCGGACAGAGCGAGAGTACGAGCCGGAAGGAGAAACGGTCGTAGCTCGAAAGATACGCTCTAACAGCGCGATGTCGTCGCCGTGCGGGAAACTGTTCGGCGCAGGCAATCTGATTCGATGCGAGGAAACGCCGGAAACGAGGAGGCGCGCGCGAGGAACAACTTACCTCGAGCGCGTCTCACGGCGATGGCGGTATGAAAGAAGGGGGGGAAAGGGGGGAGTCGCCGCCCGCTTCGCTTACGATATACTAATCGCAGGACGCGAATGTCTCGCACTCCCTATGGCATGATGACTGTACAAATGAAACGCGAATTAATTAATATATTTAAAGGATCTGGATGGTGTAATCGCGATAAAATTTTTTTTCCGCACCGCGTTCGATTCACTCGACAGAGATATGTGTCCGCCGGAATGTCGGCGACGTGCGAGTCGGCCGCGATCCTGACAGACGCTTTATCGCACGCGAAAGAATCATAAATCTTTTATAATCGTCGTTCGAATGGAATCGTAATGGAAATTCGACACGGGATCAAGAAACGATGCGTGTTTCGCGCGCGGCGTGGATCTTACCTCCGCTCCGGGCTCGGGGGCCCATTCCTCTTCGGAGGCACCCTCGACCTCCGGATCGTCCGGATCGTCCACCTCGTAATCGTCCTCGTCCGAGACGTCCTTGATCTTCTTCATGTTGCCTTTGCGCGAAATGTTTGTCGATATTGCGATATACTGGCCGTAGAAGCACGCCGCACACACTTGCGAGAATTTGCGAGAGAACGACGTGCACGAGATCGCAAACAATATGGCGGTCGGTAAGGGAGGAGGGGAGGAACGCTCTTTATTATCGCGAACTCGCGGACGGCGTGGCGCCGCGGCTGCGGAAACGGTCTCCCGATGGCGCCACCGTCGCGCACAGCCGCGTTCTCGTCCTATCAAAGCGCGGGAAGACGGAACGAAGCTGCTATGAAGGAAGCAACTTCACGATTTCTCCATTTCTACGCGATTACATTTCAAGAAACTTACGTCTCGCAATATATGAATATTTTAATAGTATTGAAATGTTAAAATCAAGCAGAGAAGAATGCTCTCTCACAGCAATAATCACGTAAGTTCGTGGCAATAATATCTTAACATTCGGATGCTTTTCTTGAAGACCGGCGTTTCTAAGATGTCGCGGTATATCAATTCAGATATTTGAATGTAAGTTAATATCGACATGTGTATGGGAATTAAATTGTAACGAGTTAATTAGGCATAAGATTCTTTGTCTAAAATATACATAAAATTTTGATATATACAGGTTTTCGAGTATATTTGGCGAAACGAAAAATTATATAGATGCTACTCTTTGTAGAATTTTTTAAAGAATTATTACGATAAATTAATTTACGTGCAGAAAATTTTTAATAAGACATCGGATATTATTAATAAAACGTGATTTATTGCATTCATATGCTTGTTATCCAAAGATTATATTTATAAATAATAACATAAATAAGTACAAAATATATACGTAATAATTAACGTTGTCAAATCGCGGGTTGTGTCAAAGGATTGATACAAAAGCAATATCCTCTCAACGCGAATACTTTGTTAATAATTTTTTTGATTTGTACCGTTTTCCAGGTCGGGTCGATATGGGGGTTGACGCGTGCGCCGATGCTCGATGCATCGAGACGCTGTTCCCTCAGTACTTTTGATAGTGGCGATATCAGCAAAAACCCTGGTACGAGGGTAAGGAACGAACGGACGACGTGATTGTGTGGAAAAATGTTCGAGCTTTATGGTGTCGGTAAGGATGGCATGGTTTATCGGTCTCCACCACCAAGAAGAAAAGAAGTCGACATCCTGGAAGTAGGTAGAACACGACGAACGTTATTAAAAATCCCTCGTTAATTTTATTGGTCTCAAATTTACGGGATACAAACACACACATGTACTCACGCACGTATATCATCTTTATAATTTTATTGTTTTTAGAGCGTAATTTTTTTCTAAAAAAAAGAAAAAACATGAATTCTCCTATAATATTTCAAGAAAAAATATTACTTACTTTATTTATTGTGAAAAGAATTTAAGAGTAATAAATAATTAAAGATGTTTTATAAAGAAATATGTTTTTATCAAGATATATTTATCAAGAGTCTGTCGAATAATTTTTAAATTTTATAATATTATTAAATTTTTAAAGCTTTCAGTCTAAGAATAAAGAAAGTGTTTATAATTACATAAGAGATGAGTTTAAAAAAAAAAGATTAATATGAAAGAGAAAAAAAAGATTATATATGATATTTATAAGAATTGAAAATACTTCACAGAAACATGATATTTCAGTATAAAATTAGTCGAGAGAATAATGTGTGAGGATAATTCACATAAAGTTCACAAAGTAGTGATTCCGCGTCAATATTATTTTTATAATTGTCTGTAAAAAATCAGAGATGTTCTATGCAAAGTAGTTTTTCTATATACATTTCTTTTTTTCAAGGCAAACGCGTTTTACCTTGGTATGTATATCTTTCATAACTTACGGATTATTAATGGCGTAATATGCGACATTCGTGCGACGCGGATAAATAGTTGTGCAACATTTGCAATCTTAGAATTTACAGACACGACGTTGAAACTACTTTGTAGCTTTGTAAATCAACGTTCTTTTGCAGACTTGCTTGCAACTCTCCTCACCAGAACTTATGAGAAAATTGCCCAACGGCGATGCACTTCACCATATCAAGGATACGGGTGTTTCAACTTCCTTCAACAAAGCTAAAGAACCGCTAAGAGAGAGCAGTGAGTAAATAAAAAAACTGTGTTGTACAAAGTAAAATCAAAATATCCAAAAAATTTTATTCACGCTATAAAGTTTTAATTTTATCTTTTCTCCTAAATTACCAATTTATTTTAATTGTAGAATGTAGAGAAAAAAACCTATATATCTTATATAATATCATATATATAATATATCTTTTTTATATCGGAATCTAACAAACATATATCTCAAATAATTAACTATTTTTTTTTTTAAATGCGTAAAAGCGATGATTTAAATATTATCTAAACCAAATTCTAGAGTTAGATATTTAAATATAGGTTTTATATTTACGTAACACATGGCGCGTATGTGTGTGTTAGCGATTACAATTACTGATATTAACATAAGTAACGTTTAAAATTGCATAAAAAGTGTCTAATTAAATTAATATAGATTTAATTCCAGCTGTATCGATCGCCGATGTGCTTTCTCGCGATTATTCTATGATCTCACGACGTTTCCGATAGTCAAATCCGTGACAATTTCTTTATTTTCTCCAATTTCGCACGTCAACGAGTTTGCTTACATAAAATCCCCACGAGCGAAGAAGAGAAGTCATCGAATGATGAGAAATGACGAGTGTGGCGAGACGTGACGAGCAATTTGGTATGATTTCTATTTACGGCTCGGCGATCTTCTCGATTACATTGCGTACTCGATGTCGATTGCAGAGACGGCAGATCAAAGTTTCGGTTACGGCGATTTCACGTACGGATAGATATAATCTACGCTTGGCTGATCTTCCCGGTTGAAGATGATCCCTTTGATTGTCCCATTGATGTTCTCTAGAACAGATTGATCGCTTATTGATTTCATGCAGTTATCGATAAGCATTCATATGTGTAGGGATTACAGATGCTAATAGATTTAAGAATAATACAACACCATAAAAATATAAAAGTTCCAAAAATTACAAATTAGAATATTTTTTTTTGATATTTTTTATATTTTGTATCTGGAAGTGTTTTAAACATATATTTTATAATTAATATTTTTACATATATTTATATCAAAAAGAGATGTAGGAATTATAACAAATATCTATTAAATTTTATCGAAAAAATAGATTTCACACTGTTTCTAATACCTGACAATATTGTAGGACGAAGTGTTGTAAGAAGATGGGTGGTAATGACTGGATTCTTCTTCCTCGGATGTGCCTTAGTGGCTGGAGTAGGTCTGCCTCTCGCCTTGGAACTTCGAAGCTCTCACTTGTTGGAAGCCAGACTGCAGGTAGTCCGAAGAATGCTGTCAGAGATTCCTCTGATTGATGGGTAACAGTTGTCTTATATCTTGTATATAAATTAGTGGCAAAGAATAGATTTTCTCTATACATTCTGTGTGTATGGATATATAAAGTAGATCTGTAAAAGTTCTATGAATTTTTTAAAAACTCTGGAACAGCTTCTTTTTGATTTGTTTTTAGTATTAAAATTTAGAATTAGTATTAAAATTCGCGTAATAAAATAATAATATAGATCTCTACATCTATTATTTCGAATCTGGCAGGCATAACGACTTTGCCTGGAATCTACGAAAGCACAGCGGCAGTACGAAGCTAGGTAACTTCCCCTTCGACGAAGATTTGTCGCGCAATGCCAGCTGGGGTCCGCAGTGGCAAACAGATCTGATCCGTCTAGAACAGGGGATCGTTGGCGCGCAATTCTGGTCGGCCTATGTGCCATGCGAGGCGCAATTCCTTGATGCCGTGCAACTCACCCTCGAGCAGATCGACATCGTGCGCAGACTCACGTCGCGCTACCCCAAGCGAATCAAGCTGGTGACAACGAGCGGCGAGCTGGAGAAGGCGCATCGAGACGGAGTGATCGCCAGCCTAGTAGGGATAGAGGGTGGTCACAGTATCGGCACTTCCATGGCGGTGCTGAGGAGCTTCCATCGGCTGGGCGCGCGCTATATGACCCTGACCCACAAGTGCAACACGCCATGGTAAGTTTGGCCGCGAACGTAAAAACAACGAGAAGGAATGAACCTTGGTAGAACAAATTGGCATCTTCTACTAGCTAATATATGCTTCTCCATCACAGAGTTTTATCGCGGTCTTTCGACTTATTTGATACATCCTTGAGAGTTTATATAAGTATGTCTTATTTAGCTATTAAACCGGTACAAGGTAAGTAAAAAAATGATACGGACTAAAATAGAAAGAAAATGCATAACGTAGCTTGAATGCGTTATCTATTTAAGCCGTTCGTGTAGATTGAATATGTTTAAGATTCTAATGATATCACTAATTATCTAATTTGTCGTTCTTTTGATATATTTAACCCTTTAAATATTTATTTTAAGAATTATATCGCATTATATACCGTGGTTTATCCGTAAAAATATAACATAAATATCTCTCGATTAAGAATTTCTCAAATGATATTTTTCATTACTCGAGTAATATATTATGTAACTTTTGACAAAAAAAAGTCCTATGTTTTTCTATTCAACGAGAGCTCTAATTTGATGTTTATTTTGTAAAAAAAATATAAGTAATCTTATTTCTATATAGGAACTTTCTCTCTCATTACAGATATCTTTTTCGAGCTCAAAAATCTTAGTTGCATCTATATTTTTTATGAATTTTTAATTTGGCAATCGAATGTCAGAGAATCGATTTCGATTTCCAGGGCAGACTCATGTTCCGTTGACGATCCGAACTCGGACGCACCCTCTGATTTCCACAGCGACGGCCTCTCGGCGTTCGGTAAAGCGGTTGTTCGGGAACTGAATCGGCTCGGTATGCTCGTGGATCTTTCGCACGTCTCGGTGAGAACGATGAGGGACGCTCTCGCGGTGACAAAGGCGCCGGTCATATTCTCGCATAGTGCCGCTAAAGCACTCTGCAATTCCTCTAGCAACGTCCCGGACGATGTACTACGGAATTTGGTAAGGAAGAAAAACAAGAATCTGGAAAAATACCGACGTTCATCGTTGAACGTGCTAGATCTATGTAAATACCACGGAGGAAAGATACAAAATTAAATCGGTCCATTTAACTCTAAACGACCCTTGACCGAGAGTTGATTTTTCTGATTCATTTTGAGTTTGTCTAGAAAAATCAATTTTCTTTCTAGCTATATATGATTATCCGCTTAAAAATTAATTTTTAATTATTTTGCAGGAACAAAAGATTATATTTAACGTGAGAGAATTATGCAACGCGCGACATGACATACTTAATATTTGTTTGAATAATAATCACGCGGCTTTCATCTCTATTACTGTTCTAGTCTCTCAATGGTGGTCTGGTTATGGTCAGTTTCGACAGCGCGCATTTGAGCTGCGGCGATAAAGCTTCTATGTATGATATCATAGGTGTGTAAGTAGAGCGCGGAGTGAGAAACATCAAAAAGATAAAAATATTAAAATCGTAGTTAAACATCAAAAACTTAAAGAGATAAGAGACCGAGACACAACGACGCGCTTGCGTGTTTTTTTTTACAGCTCACATCAATCATATAAGACGAACAGCTGGCGTGAATCATGTGGGTCTTGGTGCTGGTTACGATGGGATATTGAGGTAGTTAAAGACGCACCAATATTATTGTATCTTTATCATTCATGTAATGTAATTCGATGAGAGATAGTTATTTTCAAAGAAATTACGTAAGATCATCTCTTTAATAGTTTTCCGAGTAATAATTATGATAATATTTGTTTAAAAATATTGTTTTGGTCTATTTTTTGTTACGATTAATTAATTGAAGTATTTAAACTCTGAGTAAATTTGAAATCTCAAAATATTTTTCCCGTAATTATAGCTAATGATTATGTAATTTAGTTTTGATTATATTTTGTTAAAAAGATAAGCATAGGGAAAATATTATATTTTTTCTATTCCTTCGCTATAGAAATAACTTCACAATTATTTAATTCTTTATCTGTGCCATCTGCGTTTATTAAACTCACATTTATTTCATATTTATCTATACAATCAGAAAATAATAATTTTGATATTCTTTGACGTTACATATAGAAATCTATATTTCATGAATAGATCAAAAATATTATGAAGAATTATATCTTTTATTGCATTATATGTATGACATACTTGCAACGATGAAAGTACAGACTTCAAATGGATCTAAATGGTGAAGGTGATTAAAGCAAATATTCGCACTTATTCAGACCACCGACGGAATTGCCGGACGTTTCCGGTTATCCCTTGCTGCTGGCCGAGCTGACTAGAGATCGTAGATGGTCCGCGACCGATATAAAGAAACTTGTGGGTGGAAATTTGTTACGCGTCCTCAAGGAAGTGGAGAATCATGCAGCGACTCTCTCGCATCAGTTTCCGGCAGAGGAGTGGATTCCTCAGGAACTCATCGATGAGAGCGCGTATTGCAAATATCACGACGCGTAAAAGATGTCTTTCGCTCGCGTCTACGACTATTTTCGACGTACGACTGGCTGTCATTTCAATTCTACGAATCATTCCCTCGCTAAAAAAAGTACGCACTTTGAACTGTATCGTCTTTGTACCTGGAGCGCTCTCTTCAACTGTTTTACATTTTTAATAAAATACCTAGCGATAGATCTCCGTATTCTAATAAAATTCCTCGTTTTTTCCAGCCTACATGCAGCCAAATTATATAATTCTAACAAGAAAAAAAAATAATTTCGTTCTTTACCTGTGGAATCCTTCTACATTGAATATATTAGAATTTTGCCGTTTCTCTTCCTCTTAAGAAGTTCTTTTCTCTGAAAAAAAATTTCATACAAAGTATTGATAGAGATATATTGTATTTATAACTTATAAAAGAATATATTTATACAAGTCAAGTATTTTTAACTGGTAATACGCAATGTGTTCACGTATTGCAATAATGTGCATTGTATACATTAAAGATACTTGATTTTTGCAATCGTATTATTTTTCTTCGTATAATATTATTCTTAACTTTGTTCGCCACATAACGTGGATTTAAAAATTCGACAAACATATTTGAAACTGCAATCGGCCCAGTTACATTCAATTGCGTTTATGGTTAAAATGGATGTTAGTAGTTAAGTCAATTTACCTTATGTCTTGAGTCCTCTCCGTATCCACCGTCGCATAATGTATGTTGGAGCAATTATTTAATCTGGTACACACATTTACACATGCATATACGTACACGCAAACATATACGTTGTTACAGCTAACAGAGGCGCACAAGTCGCAATATGTCAATTACATCGTTTAATTTTTAACTCGAGGCTTATATTTCAATCGGGGACAGCATCGTAAATAATCCAGTTAATCTGTTATCTGAATCTCGTATAGCTTATTAAGGATAACAAATAAATCGCGGAAGTATCGACGATGTTTGAATAATTCATATTCGATATTGTGGGAAGAGTTCTTTCTCGATAAGATTATTAATAGCGTCTATTTTTCTTTGTATGCACGTTTTAACGTTATTCAGATTGATCCCAGGTCGTGATGACAAAGTCATTGAACTTAAAATCTCCTTACGAACACTTTCTTGACACGTATCGTCAATTTAACAAGAAGATTATATTTAATAATGCTGACGTCGTAGACAAATTAGTTTTAAAAAGAATGTTTTTATCTCAAATTGAAGGATACAGGAATTTAAAAGATATAATGATCCTAAAAATTATTTCTCTCGCAATACATATTTGAAAATATTTCAAAGTTTTAATTTAATTTTTTTATTTTAATATAGAGGGAGGAGCTATTGTATATATTGATATAGAAGAGAGAAAGAGAGAGAGAGAGAGAGTAAGAATCATTTTATTATATTAAAAATAAATATTTTCCAGAGAAAAGACTTTTCATTTAAATGTTAATTATTTTCTTTTTTAGCTGACCTACTAAAGCGAGTACGATTAACAGTTTTGCTGACAGAAGGACAATTCTCTCAATATGAAGAAATTTGTGTTTTAACTCAAGCAAGATACATAAGCATCGTTAAATTAAAACAAAACTCAGTAAGCGTGAGTATATTAAACTAAAGGACTGTATTTTTTTCTTATTAGCACAATGCAATCTTAACGATGTATCAAATTAAATTCTCGAAAATCGTTTTACATATAGATAATCCTGTATTAGTCACGCATTCTTTGATCCTTCAAAATCACTTGATTTTGCAGATATGATATTATTGCTTCTGCAACTTTCTACAGACAAGAACAAATTAATTCTAATAAGATACTTTATAGCAGCGCTAGATATCTTCCATTTTTCAGAAATCGTGAAAGTGCTACATTGACCACGAACGCGTATCGAGCTCTCGCTCTCATCAATGTTAACATGTTCTCGAGATATGGGTCATGCTGTACTGTTACAGATTGCAATATTTTTGCTTTTGAAAACAACCGAGGAGACGTCACCTGATTACTTTCTTCTCACAAAACATTGTTCAATAGCGCGTTCGTAAGCGAATTCGACGAAGCGCGTCGAGCCGAATCGGATCTTGTTGACGGAAAAGCAAATTTGCTCGATTACATTCGGTAATCATTCTTTTTGTTGCTTTAGTCATCATATTCGATCGATTACATCGATCGACAAAATATGATATTCTTTCCTGACATTGATAAAGAATCTGTTTTTATCTGTTTTTATATATTTTTTTAGACTTTTTCTTGAAATAGGAAGCAAGCTTTGAGAGAGACGACAGCTACCGTCAAATGCGGGCACAAATGCTTGCCTCTTCTTACAAGTCTACGAATAAAGTTGCAAGCTATAATATTTTCTATAGAATATGAAAAAAAAACAAAGTAAGGTATTAAAAAGAACGATTACCGAAAAAAAAATAAACAAGAAGATTCCACTTCTAAATTATATCACTTTTATTTTGCAAACTCATTCGAATCTCATATTCGGCCACATCGCTATTAATCAACGATATAATTATATCGCTTCGACGAGCATGTAATTTCTTTGTTACAATGTGTCCCGGCCTTTTTCGCGGTTCCCTTTTGGGCGCTCGATCCGATCCACGGTCGCGAAGGAACGAGCTACACCGAGGAGATGAGGATGCGCGTGGCCGACCTAGCCCGACGATGGCGCGCGAGGTCGAGGGGAGCGCATGGACGGGTCAAAGAGGCCAAGATAAATTGCAATCTAATCCGCGAGAGTCAGCCCGGGGCCAATTACAATTCGTTGCGCGTCCGCAGGAAGAGAGGAGTGGCGCCCGTGCCCTGGAGCGAGCGCGGAGCGCTTGTACACCTTCTACCTATGAGGCCTTGCGGCAAATGCCGACGGACCGTGAAATCCTCGTCTCTTTAAAACGCGCCGAGAAAACGCGAAGATCTACGACGTCGACCGATCGGGATCGACGGCGACGACGTGTGCTATCGTCATCGGGCGCCCGCTGTCGACACGCGTCTGAAAAAATGATTTCGAGCAAATCGGGATATTGGAATCTAAATAATGTATGAAAATTATGCTCGATATTATCTTAGGTATTTGCGATCACTATGCTTGACCACGATCGATTGATACAGGCAATAAATCTTTACTTATAAAAAAATAAATATACAAAAAATACACAGAAATCAGGAAATGAAAAATGTAAGTCTAATCAATGAAAGAATAATTGAGCTATGTCTAATGTAACAATGCATTTTAATATTGATTAGGTGAATATTCTAATAAAAAAAAAAAAAAACATTTTTTTTTCAATTCTTCGAATGTCTCGAGAAAAAAATTTGCGTAATAGCTTGATTCAGACTGCACTGAATCGATCCGTCCCTGACGAGGCATCGTGGCGCGGAAATAGTGGGGGATTCGAAGATTAGAGTCGCTCCTCCACAAGCCGAAACTTCAGTTTAGTTTACTAACGGTCCCCGAGTCGCATCCTCCGTCGCGACCGGCACACGCGGCCGTCGAAACATAGAAAGAAGAAAGATAGGAAGAAAGAAATAAAGGGAACGGGGGTCCGTACGAGGGGTCGAAGTGATAACGTGAAGCGGCTGCGGCGACAGAAGAAAAATCGCGACAGGTAGAAACGCTCGCGTTTTCGCGCCAATTTTTGCGACTATTTATTTTTGCTGCGGAGATAAAACGAAAAGGACGAAAAGAGTTGGAGCGCGATAGTTTAATATGCGTTTATGAGAGATTCATCGAGGGAGACTGCAAACAGGTGAGCACTCATCACAATCGATTTATCGTGCGATATATTAAGAGAGAAATGAATCCTTAAGATACCATTTTTTTGAAAGAAAAAAATTGATAATATCTATCTCAATATATTTAACATTCTTTTTCTCTTTATTTTGTATGTTTAAAATTTTTAAAAATATTTATATTATATATAATATATATAGAAACTTTTTTAAAAATAATATTAAAAAAAATTAAAAGTGTGTTATTATAAAATATATATACTTTCGAGATTAATCCTAAAAAATTCTGTAAAAAATCCTGATTATACGTTTAGTTTTGCTAATCAATGAAAAAGAACATTATTTGGATAAAAAGATCTTTTCAACAGTTATAATTTTTAGTAACTTTTCTCAATAAACTATTATGCAAAAACCATATTTATAAATATAACCATTATTTATAAATATAATTATATAAGACTTTTTCTGGAAGAAATGCACGTGATAGATTAAATAGTTCCGCACGCACGCGATACGCGTAATACACATTGAGAGGTCGAAGGTTTTTTCTCAAGACAGACGTCTCTAATCTTGCGTACATATCTATATATATAGTCCCATATTGATAGTGACAGAGTTTAGCGATGCTATCGTATATAACGCCAGTAAATTTTTTAAAACATCACAGAATACGCAATAGAAGCTAACAATAAAAAGAATAGAATTATTGCAACCCTTTAAAAAAATTCTCGAATTATATATGTAAATTTTGACAAATTTAACCATTTTAAAATAATTATTAGTTCATGAAAGAATTAATAAGATTCTTCTTTCCTTTCACTTTACTCTTATTAAATTTTTGCGTATTCTATTTGTTTGATGCTCTATTTGTTTGATAAGCATTAGAGAGTTCTAATCTAGTTTTATGTAGTTTGTATATATTTATCAGAAGTGAAAGCATTTCTCTTGTCACATTGAATATCTGAGATAAATTTTTTGAGCATCCTCTCTAACGTTGCAAACTGCACAGTTGTTATGCTTATTTTGTGATTATCGTTTTTCAACACACATTTATTCAAGACAATGTTCGCAATAACAATAGCTTCTTATTTCTTTAAATTCTTTCCAAAATTTTAAAGTTTTTCGATATAGTGATTAAAAAATTTCGATTTCTTCTTCATTTATCAAGAATGTTAGAATATTATTTATATATTTTATTAAATTTATGATACTATTTTATTATTATAACAAAACCAACATCATTTTTTTGTCACATGAGTAATTTTTAATGAAAAACTTTTATATTGGAAAATTTCTCCATACTACATAAGATGTGGAAGAAAATACGATAATCGATTAATCTCAAGTCTGCGATATAAAGAAATCGAGAAGAATATAATTGAAAAAATACACGCGTGGTGGGAAAGATTAATAGCGTGTCTTCAACAAAAGTGCTTTTCTTCGACATTAAATTACCCTTTGGCGAGATGCCAGGAGAGCGGTTAGTGTATCGTCTCGCTTTAAAGAAGTTAAATTTCGAATTTATACGATATCTCTCGCGCGGCGGGAAACGAACGTCTTAACGAACGTAGCGCCTCTCTTTTAACACGCGCGCGTTTCACGTTTATGAATAGATTTTAAAACGGGTGCTTCTACACACACGCATGTTATACACACGCGACCCCTCGGTGAGTTTTTCGGTGTCCGTACAAAGAGACTGTTTCTCTCAAAACTAGCGGCGCGTTGTCCGTTTATATCTTCAACATCCTGTGAGCCTTGATAAGATTCATGTGTCCGAAATAGCAAATATAGAAATGCCAAAACCAGATATTTCCAGATAGCAAATATCGAAATGCCAAAACCAAGTTTTTGTTACCCGAAATAATTACATATAGTGTATGCCTTTAGAATGGAAAAATCTTTTAATTAATTATTTTAATCTAAGCAGGTTTTTGTAATATAACTAATTGTTAATTTTATCAATAATGAACTATATTTGTGAATGTTAGAAGAGATACTTTGGCTCTCTTTTATACCTGAATGAAACTTGTGTATCAATTATTTCATTTCATTTGAAAAGCATTACTCAACGTATTTATAATGCATTTGCAAATGTTCCATTTTGTTTTTAGACAGTAATATATACCACAAGTGTAACTGTAATTGTAGACATTTTATTGCGTAAGAGCAACTGCGTATATCTTTAGTTATCCGCTTCAATATTATATCTTTAAACGCCAGCTGCATTAAATGATCGAAGATGACTATATGCAATCGTTGCACCACGATTTCCTTGCAGAAGATGCGTGACGATTAGTAGACGCGAAATCGAAAGCATCGCGTAAAGCGAGAGCAGGATCGGATTTAAATGACCAGCAAGTTGCTTCAGAATATGATGCGCAGTGGACTGCGTGTCGAGATGTATACATATACATATTATAAATAACAAATTATATAAGCACAATATAACGAACAGGGAGAATTAACCGCATCGTAAAAAGATTATAAAGACTTTACTTTAAAAAATCTCGCGTATTGTAAACAACAAATTACGTAAGTATAATGATGAATAAGGAAGATTTCTTAACCACATCATACAAAAATTATGAAGATCACTTAGAAAATGAGTAGTATAAAATATAATATATATATAGTATGAGGGCAAACTTAATATATGATACTTACAATATGGCACTGTCACGAGAAATCGAAATAGATATAAAAAGAATTCGATATATATTTCTTCTTTTTTTCTTCTCTTCCTAAAATAATTTTAAGTTTATTTTCTGTTTCGTCAAAAAATTAAGATTGAATAAAACGATTTCGTAAATATCTTTTTACTTTGTTTTTGCTGTTAATTCAAGATTAAATACAACGTTGACAGTACAAAAAAAAAAAAAAATTATCAATAATGAGTACGATAGTAGATTAAAATTTATATATATCTCTCCCTCTGAGAGTACGTGTATGCATTCTATAATACACCGATCCTGAGCGAGAGCGGACGCACGCTTTCGTCTCGATCCGCCAGGATGCATCTGATTTAATAATGATCTCGCGATTTCACGACGCAATTTCGCGGCACAAAAGGGAGTAAATCGCCACGAACTAGATGGACGCGCGCTTTTCCGCGCGGTTTAACCCGTTAATCGAGATAGATCCTCTCGTTTTCTTTCCATGGACGTGTAGAGAGTGCCCGTCGAAGTATGAAAATTCGTGATATGAAATATCGCTAAATACACACATTCTTAATTAATAAGCTTCCCTTACAAGTAAATAGTTTTTTATCTCTTGATTTTATTTTTCTTATTCTCCGACAAAATAATTGTATATAAATGCAAGAAAGCATGCACGTGTTTGCTCTTGTGGAAATGAAAGCGTTTTGAGGGAGACAATCGAGCTATCAAGTCATGCGCGCGATTCGTTAACGATTTAATGTACCGTGCTGATCTCAGGAAGGTAAATCATTATAAAAGCGTCGCATACCATCCTCACTACCGAAGTCTTCATATCCGGTAAAAGTCGACGCGTTCATCCGTTTCTTTTTCTCTCGAAACTTATACGCATTAATAGCTCGTTTTTGTCGTATAATCACGTATTTTTGAGATGAATTGAATGAAGCAAACATCTTGTACGTATTCAATACGAAATATGTATGTATGTATATTCGAAATACGATCGTGACCGAAAATTGAATAAAATTCGACGAAAGTTTTTCGGGAGGCGGACGAGAGAGTGTCGCGACATTATTGTCTTCCCGAAAAGACGGACGCGTATCATCATCACAAAGCACGGCGAGGAGAAAGAAGACAACAAGAATATTATCTTGTGTTTTCTCTTATTCAATGCAAAACAGGTGATTCATGTTCCCGCCGTCGCATTTGTACCCAGACGCGCACACAGGGACATTTTTAATAATAATTCCTCTCGTCCTTTTGCAGACACGCCGCTTAAGAGTCTAGAGATCACTCAGGAAGGACGAGACGGCGAAGGAGACGCGAAGATGAAATACAAGGTGAGCTGAGCAAGCTTTTTCCTTCCGCGCATCTATATCTATCATTCGCCGATAGAATATGATGATGAATTAACGTAGAGACTGAGATAAGTCGGGCTCGAATGCCATCGTGCCGGCTGTCTCATCAAAATTCAGCCGTCTATTCTTTAACCGATTTGGAGAACCGACTTTTTTCCTTTCGCGAAAATACAAAATCATTGTGGAATTATTTATTTTGCAGATACGTGCACAATTTTTTTAGTAACGTAAATTAAACGCATGCATAACAAATTATTCTGTTATCTCTCATGCTTCTAAAACGATAAGTACTTACTATGATTAGTACTTGCTACCGTTCAAGGCTAAAGAGTTATGAGTTATCTTTGAACAAAAATAAAAAAATTCTGGAAATTTAATCGAAATTTTTTATATATTTTCTTTTTTGCTTCAAGAAAGTGATAAAGAAAATGTTTAATGTTTATCAGAAATTTTACTTGATAAAATAATTGTCAAAGTCATATTCGAAAACGCTTCGAGCAGAAAATGCGCAGTGAAGTTACGTCGAAACAAAATCGTTTCCAAATCAAAGAATACATTCTTAAAATTTCATGCAAATTCCGCATGTTCGTATAATAATCTCGTTTCACATTCATCTCCTGTATATATTGTCAGAAAATTAACATCTCGCAATTGAAAGTGATTTATTTAAATTAATTCTAATTGATGAATGTACTTTGAAAGATTATCCCGCTTATTACTTTACCGACGATGAATCTTTAAATATTTATCTTCACCGATATGATTACGTTAATTCACGAAATCAAATGCAACGCATCGAGCTTAAGGAAAAAAAAATCAATAAAAAAACTCGATTAAAAAGAATCGTAGAGATTTGTGTTGAGTATTACATTCAAAGAATCGATTGCAGTTTACAGGTATTAAGTCTCCTCCTACTTGTTGACGGTTTCCTTTCCGGTTATTGGATCCTTCTTTCTTCATCTCGTTTTGCTATCGGCGTCCGTACGTCTCGTTTCTCGCATCATATGCTGATCTGCATAAAAATACGCATCCACTGCCTTGACATATCATTATACGCGATACGTAAGGTGAGGCGCAAATGATTGCGATCTATTCCGCATCGATGTTAATGCGAAGAATAGAAATCATCGAGTAAAGTGTTCGCGCTTACGATACTATTAAAAAAAGATCGATCTTAAAAGAATATTATGAACTCTACAGAGAGATGATTTGAGAACTCGGTTTTTATTTTTTAATATATAAACATAAAATCATGTAAAAACATGCACTATGGAAATTGTTTTTATAATTTTGTCTCACATTTCTTGCAATTATTTTTCCATTTATTTTTGCATTAATCATTGCTTCAAATTTTTCTAAATTTATATATAGTTGTCATCATTGCAAATAACGATACTAAAGCACTTTAACAGATATATGGGTATATATATATATAATTATAATTATATATTAAATGATACTAAAGCACTTTAACAGATATATGGGTATATATATATATATATAATTATAATTATATATTAAATAAATTTTATTCGCGCGCGGTCATGAATTTTCGGCTTGCACAATCAGTCGATCAATCGTTATTTTCTTCGATTATAAATCCAATTAAGAGGAAAAAGTAAACTGCCGTGTTCGACTATACTTCGTTAGAAACCGCAAATAGTTGAACATTGCTGAGACTGATTCTAGTTTTCTTACTTGACAGAAAAAGAGGTCAATCGGTTGCGGGTAAAGGATAATTACAATAAGACCAGTTACTAACAACGAATATCGTATTTTATTCGTGCTCGAGGCAGATGATACCATTTATGGGAAATATCGATTTTCTCCTTTCGCAGCACGACTACATAGTTCATGCATTTTTCTGAATTATATGTATATATATTATATATAAATTGTTTCCTCAGTTTAAATGATTATAAATGAAGTAACAAAGAAGTGAAAAAATATACTAGAACGAAAGTTAAAGCTAAGCTAGAAAATTTTAACGTTCTTAGTTTCTCGAATGCTCGGATAGATAATTGGAATAATCTTATCAACTTTTTATTCATAATTCATTCGTAATCTATCTATTTCTTTTCTCTATTCATCTCCTCAGCTTCTTTGTTATCTGGTGATATGAGCTTGCACATTGAGCCTATATTTCAACGAGATTATCACGAAAACATCATTGTTTCTTTCATCGAAAAAGTAGGTAAAAGAAGTGGAGCGTATATATATATACAGACAGATCCGTAGCGTGTTGGGAATCGCTCGAGAAATTCAAGTCAATGGCAAGAAGAGTACTTGAAACGAATTCATTTCACGGACCCTTTCGCAGAAGTCATTAAGCAATGCAATGGTTGCGTTCCGCGACTTGCATTGTCAGGATTGTCAAACATTGATCGCTTAGCGTATTCGATGTCTAAGAAAATAAACTAATTAGAATGAATTCGTTTGATCAAGTAATCTAGCCAGAAGCCACAAATTCGCAAGTCTATGAATTTGCTCAGATCTATCTAATCGAAGATCAAGATGGAACAAAAAAACCCACGAAAATAAAATTTTACAAAAGTAAAGTCGGTTATCCTTCTAAATATCTAAATCTAAATAAACCGTTTGTTTCAAGGAGCAAGTTCTCCATAGAAATAATTTCGATCTAATAATTAGCTCGCAGTGAAAAAGACGCGGAAAGAAAGATAATATTCGGGACGAAGAATCGTTTCAATCGCTGAAGCTAGAAGTCAGTGACCACCTTTGCTACCGTAATTGTATTATTACCAAGTAATAGCACGATAATGGGTTTCAAGCATCAACAGCGCGGCGACACTTACGACTCCCCACATTCGTGCCGTTGAAATAGAATCCTCTCAATGGAGCATTGAGGCATTCCACTTGCGGCGAGCGAAACATATACAGACTATATGTGACTATATGACTCGAGTGTTAGTCACTTTTGAAGGTGGCCTGTGCGACAATCTTCCTTCAACCTACATTTCGCGACAACGGTAATCGTTGAAAAATAATTAACGGCATTGTCTGCCAAAAATCACGAATACGAATTGTAACTATCTTGTATCTTTCTTTAAGTATTTTTTGAAAATTTTCTGTCTATCGTTTGTCGATATAAATAGTGTTTTTTAGCAATACCAGTTTGATATAAACGTATCAGATGAATCTCTCCATGAAGATACGCGCGACGAAATAAATAAAGGAATGAAACACGTTACGAGCGAAATGTTCATCGTGATGTGTATATTCGTTGTACGTATATTTTTTCTCGCGAGGAAATATTTCAACAAAAATACACCGGACATTTGTCTCTTCTTCAGAGAACAGGCTGCGAACGTAAACGAGAGTAATGAGCCGGTCTTGCGAAAACATCATTCGAGTTTCTCGACGGAGGAAAGTCTCGAGACGACAACGACCCACGCTAATGGCCAAATTTCTAAATTGAGCCGTTTATTTTGGAAGTGGCACAAATCGCATATTTAAAAATGTAATTAATTTGCGCGCCCGAGATACAAGTATAAATCAGAGTAGCGTATCTAATTATGAAAAGATTTTGACTTACATATTGTTTTCAAAGGAAGCAGTTTAAATAATTTATTATCCAGGTTTTTATTGTCGATTTTACACTGAAATGACACGGCTGTGGAAAATACTAAGGAAAATTGATAATTTCAGCGAAAAAACAATTATTCATTCCGCACAATGCAATTACGACGATAGAGATGGTGAAGGCCGTCTAGAGAGACAAATTACTTGAAACGTACAAGCAATTTCTTCATACTTAGTTTAATTTTACATTAAAAACATTAGTATTTTAGGAAAGACTATATTAATGAAGAAAGTCTCATTATTTGATAGAAAAAAAGAAATTGATTATCTTGATATCGATGACGTATTATGAAGTTTATTTATAATAGTTATTTAATCTAAAAAAATTATAAAAAATTATAATAAAGATATTAAACCATTAATATTTATCAAACAATTTGTCAGATATGTGTGTGTACTTATATATTCTCTGACCCGATCTATATTATATTTAGAAGATGTATTTTTGCTCGCATTGCAAATTTTTTATATGCCGATTTAATAGAGATATGACAGAAGCGTGCAGCATATAGATCGAGCGATAGTAATCACGTGCCGCATGACGATCAGAGTCAATGTCTTCTATAACGTTTTAGATTGCCTCGTACGTGATGAGGTGAAAAACTCTGACGACAAATTAATACTGTACGGTACGTCGCCGCAGGCGCGAGTTGCTCGTGTTGACTCACACCTGACCAGAATTAAGAATCGAGTAGAAGAGTATATACGCGATAAATCGCGTATTACAGGAATCTAAACAATTATCGTACTTAGAATTAAAATCGTAATTAGATAATTGAAAGTTTTGACAGAAGTGTATAAAAGATTAATCATACGCGTTAAAAGATTAGTTATGCAATATTATTGCGAATGCTAATCGGCTAAAGCTCAATGCATATACCTTAATGCATACTCGGAATAAATTGTTTGATAAACTATCATTTTATTAAGTAACTTCGTAGAAATTTCTTGTAGAAAGAAGCAATTGTATTATGTGAAAATCAATTATCTTAAAATCAAAGATTATATCGTTATGAATGACTTGCACAGCCTACTTTTCAAATTTAGAAATTGGAAAAAGTACATTAACGATAAAAGATATATTAGTTCCTACCATTAATCTAGATTCCATAAATGGAATTAGTACTCTTTTGAAGAAAAATGATTTCGCTCGTCTGAGTAATTATGACTCTCCTGTCAGAGAGATTCACGGATTAATGACTAGCCGTAAAACTTCATCATATGGTTCACTTTTGCTGGAAATGTAGAATACATGCAGATTGAATTATACATATGTACATTTACTAATATATAGAATAAAATAAGTTTTTGATATATTTTATTAATTTTATTACTATTAAACGCGAGTTGTAGCATACAAAAATTAATTTATTTCGACATAATTTACATGAAAAGAATTCGTGTGATTTCTCTCGCTTCTGATATCATAATCCGACATTGGTTGCAGTGAGGAAATGAAAGTACTAAACTAAATCTGCATTTTGCAATTTTTTATCTCCGCAAGTCGTAGTCTTCACCGTGATGTAAATACGGGAAGAAGATTGAATTATGCATGTTTAACCAACGGCCCTGATTATTTATCGCGCTATCCGCCGTCGATCGTGGAGGAATCTATCTATCAACGTGACGTAAGAAATTAATTATGCGCGATATTCCGCGGCGGAACAAAGGAGGGGAATAGCCAAGTTTCGTAGGCGCGAATATAATCTCTCGTCGAAAGATACACTCGATGACTCCTGTTATCAACGAAATACATATAAAAACAATCATCGCTCGTCAATGATTCCATTTACAAATAGCGGGTTGCACAAAGATACGTATTCGTCGCGACGCACGCGAACGTGAGCCAATTCGACGAGTACTTCCCGATCACGATCGTCGGGACGAATTGAAATTCTATCGATCCGCCGTGAAATTCAATGTCAAATGCGCTGTTAATCATTAGATGGGATTTACATCTCTGGCTTGACGTTAAACGGTGAAATCTTACGTCGCGCAAGGACAACGACGCCGTATCGGAAGCGACGTCAAGTGGATGACAATTACGGGACTGCAAGGACGCGCGATCGGTAGCGAGTAGTGAGGCCGATGACAATTGCCGACTTGCAAGTGGCTATCAGTGAAAAACATCATCAATGTCTAGTTATTGATGCAACCGAAATGTAATTTTCGTAATTTTCCTCTTTGAGTTTCCGTGAATTTTCACGCTACTGCGCGGTACACGTGAATTGAACGTAAAGGAGTAATTAATATATGTGAGAAGTGGGCACGTCGTAAATTACACGCTTTATAATTGCGATCATTAAAAATTGATTTACCATATGTTATGACGAGAAAAATAAAAGGAAAAAAATAATATAACACGCGCGTCATTCTATACAAACATGACATAAAAAGTACAGTTTTATTATGTTTCCTTTCTAAAAATCTTTTTATATAAAAGAAAAAATACATTTTAATCTTATTATATACATTAATTGTCTATATCAATTTTAATTTTATTGTAAAATTTATGAGAGAGAGAGAAATAGCGAGAACAAGAATCTCGATATCATAAAACAATAAATAATTATAATATAATAATTTTTTAAAATTTCTTAACAAATAATAAAGTGTGATATACCTTATAATCGATATTAAATAACTGATAAATGTACAAGTGGCACTTTTTCACTCAGACGGGAGATTAAGGAGGAGAAAGAGAAAAATAAACAGAGAAAATAGCTAAAAATAATTTGTTAGAATCATAGTGTGTACGGTATCTCGTAGAGAATCGCTCTGTTTAATCGAGTGTAAAGGGAGTTGGAATAACAGATACACGATTGCGTAATCCCGTACGGTTTATATACACGATGGACAGATGGGAAGAAGAGGACGAGGAAAAAAAAAGGCGCCAGCGCTTGAGTATTTCTCGCGCAAAGGTCTGTCGATTCGGTAGGTCGAAGCGCGTATAATGGGAACGTTGTCGAGCGCACGCCGATGCATCTGCACCGTGCGCGGAAAATCAGATTCTTGTCTGTCGGTTATAAACACGAAGACGTTAATTTAACTTTTAGAAAGCTCAAAGCCTACTACACTAACGTCACTTAGCGCCAATCGTATTATTTATCTAAATTGTTTTTATCACTACTCGCGTATTATGATCAATATGTCATGTATGATTTAGGGAGAAATAAGAAATTAATTAAGTAGCAAACAAAATTAATTGGTAAAATCAGACTTTAATATTTTAAGATAGAATCTCTTGACTTAATAAAAGGCAGAATTTTTTGTTTCGTATGTTTAAAACATGTGGCTTTAAAAATCTAATGACATTACTTATATTCTTTAAATTAAAAAAATAACATGAAATGATATTTGTAAATAAATATTAGAGTTCTATATGATTATATATTATAAATTCAGAAAATAATTTATTGGAGTCGCTGAAAGTGAAAGGGTTAATAAAATAATGTAAAGCGAAGGAAGATGCGTCGTGCATGTGCTTGTCAAGAAAATTAGGAGATGAGAGATGAGACTGTCTCACATATTAAAGAGAAGTGAAGAAATTTCAGAGTGTCAATTGTGTCAATTTTTTGATTCATTAATTTTAGTTGAGCGTTCCACGTCTCTGACATAGATTACGATCCAAGATAAAATATAAATACGCACACGAGAAATATTCAGTTGGCCATAATTAATATTAATTGATGTCGGTGAAGTAGAATGATTTGAAAATTGGATAATCTTTAAGAATCGCGTGTGTTAATCAATGCGATCTTTTTATTCCTGTCTATATATATATTATGATTAGAGATGTAATCTAAAAATGTAAATGACAAATTTCTATAAGATTTTTATTATGTTAATTTTATGAAGTTTAACAAAAAGTTCCAATTTAAAATAAGTACTCGAAGGATTATCTCATGTTGAAAATATAGAATGTTGCTATGTCATTATCTTTTCGGTGCGCAATCTTTTCAAAGTAATTTCACAATTTGAAAATATCATATAAATGTAAATTTTAAGATCTTCAAACTTATAAAGCATAATTTACATTACGACAGCAAGCTGACAGTACAGGAAATGCTCTCATGTAAAGAGTTAGTAGAGCATCCGAATGTCCTTAGAATTGCATACAGAAGGACAATGTCGAGTTCTGTGAAATTATTTTTGAAATTACTTTCCGACTTGTTTCATTTGCTATAATTACAGACAAAAGCGACTGTTTTACGTAAATCGACAAAGTATCATCTGTCGCGGCATCAAGCTGTGTGATCGATAGACTCACCTTGCCCTAGAATCGACGGGATTACTTCAGGCATTATTCTCTTCATGCCTAATATCCTGTGTTGACGGATGATTCTCGCCCCATTAAACTCGTCGAAACTATTCGCGGCAATGACGCGAAAATAAATGAAAAGCTAATGCAAGCTTACGTAAGGTTTGGACCAGATGTGTAGAGTTTAACGTCGGTTGAAGCGTAAACAAGACGAGAGCGCTTTTATTTGAATGCATCGATCATTCGATCAAGACTCATCACATTCTACCCTCATCTAATATTGTCAGAAAATTGATATATATTGAAGATATATTTGCTATTCTCACAAGATGGAGAATAATAGATCATTATTATTATGGCGACAATCAATGCAAGTTGTTTTTTCGTTAAAATTGATTTTTCTTATTTTAATATATAAGATATCAGATTTTTTAAATTCGCATTTTCTATATTTTTATCTCTTGTACTATCTTTCGCGGAGAAACAATTTCTTTCTTTGTGAAACTTCTTTTTTAAAGACGCGATTCATACACGAGAAGATCGAGCCAATCATTTTAGTGCCTCAAGGTCCCTGATTATGTTTTATAAGATGCATCTGTTTGGTTGAACTTTGATCTCTCACATTTTCAAGACTCGAAGTACACATGTCAAGTCACATAAGATATATTGCTTTTTGTGAAATCGAAATAGTCATTTTCTATATGTATTGACATCTCGAGCAACTACACTTTTACAGACACATTCGATAGATACGTTTGTTACCATGGATGGTATAAACGAAAAGAAAAAGAATAAAACATAATAGTTGTATAATATATTATCATTTCTCTGTTGCAGGTGAACGATCCAGAGGACAATGAGAGAGACACGGGAGAGAACGGCAAAGGAACTTCCGATGTCCCATGGTAAAAATTATTAATTAATTAAGAAAATTTTCTTCATTGAAGATCTCTTATTTCTTATTCCCGACTTCTCTTTATTTAGAGAATCAATATTTATGAATTTTTTAAACCTAAACTAGTATCTGTTTGAAAAATATAATTAAAGTCACTCTTATAACATTAATTTTTATTAAATAAAATCTTATGAAATACTTATGCAAACTTTTATTCACATTTTTTCTTTCTCTTTTTCATTTAATTTTTCTTAATTCTAAAAAATAATGATTATGTTCCATTTGTTAGACTCTGAGACTAATAATAAAAATATTGCGATATTTAGAAATCTCTCCAAATCTTATATATTAAGTGTTAAAATAAAGTGGAAAATCTTTTAATATATCAATAGTGTTCATTTTTTAATAGAATTTGGAACAGTTTGAGAATAAGTTCAATTACGACATAGTATATGCATATTCTAATTACGTTTACAAATTTTCAGTCATTATCAACGGAATTCTTTTTCTCGCAGGAATTACAATCAGAGAGATGAGAAAAAATCGAGTGGCAAGGAAATGAGGCTCGTGATCGTTGTTGGTCTGTTAGCGGTGACTGTCATCGCTCTCATCGCAGCACTGACGTTGCAGATGGCTGTCTTCCGCAAGGAAGAGTACAAGGAGATGTGCCAGAGCGAGGAATGCATCAAGACAGGTATACGATACCCCGTTTTATTTATTCTTTAACATTTTCTTTTCAAGAAAAAGATAATGATAAATACAATACGAAATTCCGAACCTTCATTAAAAAAAAAAAAACTCGAGTAATTTTCTCGAATGAAATCTCAATAATAATAATAATCAGGAGTTTCGCTCGCGATTTTGATAATGCTGAATTATAAAATAACGAAAGATAAACCCGTTTGCATAGCGGCGCGAGTAATAGGCGCGATGAACAAATCCGTGGATCCTTGCGAGGATTTCTACAATTTCGCATGCGGCGGTTGGATCAACAAGCATCCGATTCCCCAAAGCCAGAGCTTTTGGGATCAGCTGAGCTTGCTTAGGGAAGAACTTTTGGAGAATTTAAGGATTTTACTGGAGGAGCCAGATAAAGAGACCGATCTTAGGCCGGTCACACTGGCGAAAGCACTTTATAGGACCTGTATGGATATCGGTAAGTCTTAAGGATTAAAGTTATGAATGATGCAAATAACGTGAGTTGACAATTTCAATAATGAAATTGTTAGAATCCTAACATTGTGAAAAAAGAGAGAAAAAATGATTTTAATGGCGAAAAAGATTCTGTTGAAGAAACTTATGACAACATTACGTATATGAATATATCTAAATATGTTATTACTAATTTTTTTAATTTTTTAATAATTTACGGAATTTAAATATTTTTAATTGTTGGAGAATTTATAAAATTATAAGCATATATATAAATAATAGATACTAAGAATATTTTCGAAAAACAGATATTAAGAATTTTTGTAGTTTTTTAATTTTTAAAGAAATATATGAAATTATATAAAGAGTATCTGTCGATATCGAAGAAAAAAAAACAATAATTATATCTTCGTACACCAATGATGCAATCGTTAACGGTCTAGTAATTTGTTTACACTGATAAATTATTCAATAATCGCCTTTTTTCGCGCAGAGATATAATGCATGGAATGACATTTACATAAGCAATAAAATCGAAAGAATAAGTTAATAATATATCGCCATTCGCATTGCAATATATCATTACCGTTATGGCGTTAGTCACAACGTAATAGGATAAATTGACAACTTTATTACCACGAAGAAGTAACCGGAACTCGCGTGTCTCTGAGCGATCGTAATTACCAATCGCATAACCAACCGTGTAAATGATTTAGAAGCAGCATCACGTTAGATATTTCTGAATAACTGGAAGTACAATTCGTCTGGAATCTATTATGCGCAATTTGAATTAAGCGATAAAAAAATGATTCGTATATATAGCCTTAAACAACAATAGAACATATGTCTTTAAAATTATGGCAAAAATTATCGAATTGCAGCGAGTGTTGAGGACTTAGGGTTACAGCCTATCTCCGAAGTACTCGATAAATTAGGTTTGCCAAAGGACCCGCCGATGCAGGGTAAAATACCCTCTTTCGATATATCGAGATTAACAGGGGTAGCGCAGAGAGCGCTAGGCTTAAACCTCTTTATTAATTTTTACATCAGCGAGGACGTTAAGGATACTACAAGAAATCGAATGATGGTGAGAATGTGTCTGAAATTTTATTTTATAAATTTTAGCAAAAAAAAAATTGATTCATTCAATTATAGAAAATTCCAGAAAAAAAAATCAAATTTTCAAGGAAATTAAAGAATCATTTTTTTATTCGGAGAAATGGAAAGTTTCTTTTATATGAACATCTAAGATCATTAATTTATAGAATATTATTAAAATCTTTTAAAAGTTTTATGCAATTTTATGTAATTTTCGATATTTTCATAGAGGGAATTAAAAAAAGGAAATTATAGATTTTTACTATATTCTTTTAACATTGAATAATTCAATTAAATATAATTTCTTATCACAATTGAACTGTTTTGGGAAAATACTTCTAATACAAATATTATGCTATTTTCGTGACAATATACAAAAAAAAAAAAGAAGATAAAATTCTTTTAGATAGAGCAAGCATCTCCTGGATTTAGCGAGCGTTACTTACTAGATCCACGGCGATTTCAATTAGAATTGATGGAGTATAGAAAATACATAAAGTCCATGGTCGAACTCGCGGGGGCTGGTAACATGAGCGCGAATTATGCCAACGAGATCATAGAGTTCGGCACGAAACTCGCCAAAGTAAGTATCTTGCTTTATCAAATTATATTTTATGTGTATTAATTTTTTTAATGTATTAAAGACAACACACTCGAAAAATTATTTATCCGGTAATCCTAATATGAAATCGCGCGAGATTGAATAATCAAACATTTCTTACCTTCGATTACTCAACTTCCAATGTGAGGATAATCGTTTCAGGAGCACGTTTAATTGTTTTGAAATCCGTCCAGATCATGGCGACACCCGAGGAACGTCGCAGCGCGGATCATCTCCTTCACGATGTGACGATCGACGAACTGCAACAACTTACAGATCTGCGTTCGCTGCAGGTAGAGCGATATTACTTCTTCCGAAATTCTTATTAATTTATTTCCGAACAAGTATTCATAACTTGCATGGAAAATAAGTAATTTATAATAACTGTTAATAATGTACAATAAATATTTTAAAATAGAATTAAATGCGAAGAGATATTGAGTAAAAGATATCGAGAAATATTCCGAAATATGTAATTCTGATCAAAATTTTAACTTAAAGTTAGATGAAAAGAAGTTTATCATCTTCACGAAATCGTTAACGAATAAAGTAAATTTAAAATTATATGATCAAAAATAATATTAAGAAAGTTAAAATTACTTTGCAACTTAATATCTATCATATACATTGAAAGATTCCTTAATTTTTATATAAAATTATTTCTCATAACTTGAGCTGATGAGATTGTCAATAAAAAGAAGATGAATAATCTCGCTCTTAGTATTCGAGTAATCAAACGCGCAAATGTTATTTCAGTGGAACTGGACAAGGTACCTGGAATCCGTATTCGAGAACACGAATGTCACAATAAATCCGACCGTAGATCGAGTTATCTTAATAGACCTGCAGTATTTGCAGAAATTACCGTTGCTGCTGTCCATCACGCAACCCGCCACGATAGGTATGTCTAATTTACGCGTCCTCGTCAAATCAAGGGCGATTGCCACTCGGAATAATGCACACTCACTCAGCTTGTTACTCATTGCGCCCCGTTGCTTTTGCTTCCATTACGCTCACTAAATGCACGAAAAAGGAGAGCTGCCTATTTGTAACGCGGAAGCATCCCCTTCGAGCGTTTATATATTCAAGTATTTGCACCGACAATGAGTGTTTCTGCTAAAATCTGTCCAATCAAATAATTATATAAAATAATAATATAAAAAACTAACAGAACGAGAGAGACAATAAATAAAAAATCTATTCACCGATAAGAAATATCGCGAGTACTTTTATAAGATATGTGGCAAAGCATTCTTGATTTGAGACTTTCTTGATTACAAGACGCTCGTCCTCCGTTAAGGAAAGAAGAATAATGAACCTCCGCGAGAAGGAAAAAGATGATCAAAAGGTCATAAAGATCGGAAGCTATCGGGCTCTACAGCAAGAAAGCGCATAGTTACAATTGTTTTGTCCGCGTGAAAATTCCTCCACTATAATCTCGCGATGTATTTACGATGATAAAAATGTCCAATCAATTTTTCAGTCCGATACGTCTGGTGGAGCGTGTACTCGACCGTTGCCCCCTTGACGTTACAAAAGTTTCGCGATCTCGGCTTCCAGTTCTCGCAGAAGGTCTTTGGATTGAAAGAAAAGACGCCTCGTTGGAAGGGATGCACTGGAAACGCCAATGCGAACTTCGGCATGGCGCTCAGCTATATTTACGCGCAGAAATACTTCAACGAGCAGGCGCGAGAAAAGGTTTGTAGATAATAATTGTATTCGATATAATTAATATGTAAGACTATATAAAAAATACATAAAAAAAAAGAAGAAAAAATTCACGCGCACTTTACTAGTTATTCAATATTTTCCTAGTAAATATAAAAAATAATATTAATTATTCTGCATAATTGATTATCATTATGCCATTGTCGATAGGCATTGGAGATGTTATCGGATATTAGGGCAGCATTCGATGAGATGGTTACGGAACTGGATTGGATGGATACCGGCACGAGAGCTCGAGCCCATAGAAAATTACACGCGATGAGACCGTTCGTGGGATTTCCCGATTGGATCACGGATCCGAAAGAGTTGGACAAATTTTACGAAGGAGTACGTGTATTTTCTACAAATATCATTTATGATTTTAATTCTACTGTAAATCTTTCGCGCAACGTCCCGATCGTTTTTTAGGTGGAGGTGATCGACGGGAAATTGTTCGAGACTTTTCTAAAACTAACTGATGTGGCGATGAAAAAGAGTTTCAATAATTTGCGCGAAAAACCCGACAGAAGCAGGTGGATATCGACGGGCACGACGGTAAACGCGTTTTATAGCGCCATATTAAATTCAGTCAGTAAGTATCTAAATTAATCTTTCTTTCCCTTAATTGATATAGTCGTTTGTGTCCATAATCATTTTTACAATACTAATTTAATTTAGTTATTCAAATTATGAGTCAAAATTAAGAAAAAAATTTGATTTTAGCTTTTCCAGCTGGTATTTTGCATCCTCCATTTTATGGCAATGGATTGGAGTACGTATAAATTTGTATTTTACAGATAAAAAAAAGAGGTAAAATTTTTATAACTCATATGTCATTTGTGATGATCAGCTTTTTAATTTACGATCTATAATTTTCTCTTTCTCTCTTTAATTGTCCTATATATTGCTCAATAAGATATATAATATCTTATACAGTAATTGCTGAAAACGCACTGTTTTATATTTGATAAACTTTTACTGTACAACTTTTATCTTAATCTATAGAATACAATTCGATTTGTGTCGGATATATTCTTAAACAATGCTCATGAAAATAAAACGATACATCTCTATACAATTTTTATAATTTTTATCATAAATCTCGAAATTCTAATATTACGTATTACAGGTCCATCAATTATGGCGCTATGGGAGCCATCATGGGTCACGAGCTTACGCACGGTTTCGATGATCAAGGTGCGACGATTGTCAACGCGACACGTGTTGCACAATATCACTAAACTGGCTATTCATCCATCTCTCTTTAATACTAAAATACCCGCATATTTATAATAATATCTAGAATTATACGATTTTCTGTGTCAGGTCGCAGGTACGATGAGAATGGCAATCTCCGCCAGTGGTGGAGCGATGAGACATTACGACACTATCACGACAAAGTACAGTGTATGATCGAGCAGTACAGCAGTTATCATTTGCCGGAGTTGGGCGATAATTTCACAGTGAGTATCGAGTAACCCCGTTGCTTGTTGAAAATACCGAAAAGAAAAAGAGTGCCAAGGTGCTTCTCGCTCGACTCGACTCGACTCATTTTCAGGTGAACGGCATCAATACCCAGGGTGAAAATATCGCTGATAACGGCGGCATTAGAGAAGCTTACAGGGCGTATCAAAGGCTGATTGCGCGCAACCCGTATCAGCAAGCTCTGCCTGGTCTCGTCGATTACAGCAACGAGCAGCTGTTCTTCTTGGGTTTCGCTCAGGTAAAAAAAAAAAAAAAAAAAGAGAGCGCTTTTCAAGTCAGCGAAAATAACAATTCGTTTTTATTCCATCAAATAGTTGAGTTTGTAACACTTTTTGGCGAAATAACATATGAGCAGATAACTCTCTGCTGAAAAGGACAAGACAGTTTATATATTAATACCAAACGGATTAATTTAATAGCTAATAAGTTAAGAGTGACAGTCAATACGATACAAAAGAGAAAATATTCTGTACATATTATGCTTAACATTTCGTTATGTTTGAACTTGTTAGATTTAAATCTAATAAGAATTCTTCCTGCCTAAAAAATAGTAATACATATATTCTCGTTTATCAAGAAACATTGAATCTGAAACAATTTACAAGCCAGATTTGCTAAGTCGAACAGTATATTATATAAAAAGGTTTTTCAGGAGCACATTTTTATATGTATGCTTTGAACAACGCGTATAAGCAAAAGATTTATGCCATTTTGGAATCGCTAACATGATGAGATTTCTTGTCAGGCTAATAAAAAAACTTATTTATAAACAAATTTACATGTATCTGGAATGAGCACACGAGCTTTATACGCACATGAAGATTCCATAATTCTCATTAGCATAAGATTTATAAGATCAAAAGTTATGAATATGCTAATCTCTCTTTTAAGGTCTGGTGCGGCAATTACACGAATGGAGCACTAAAGTCCAAGGTGATAGAGGGTGTCCACGCACCGAATCACTTTCGTGTTATCGGTACGCTGTCGAACAACGCGGAATTCGCAAGAGCGTGGAGATGCCAGCTCGGCAGTCCAATGAATCCATCGCACAAGTGTATCTTGTGGTAGATGCTCTATTCGCGTTATTTCGGTACAAAACGACGCAATAACGGCAGAAACTATTATTTCATTCAAGCTGGATATCTATATCGTGAGAGAAGAACAGATGTTTGTGCAGTGATAATTCTAAGAAATTGTAAATAGACTGATTTACAGTTATAGGAACTAGCGAGTAATTTATTACATACTCTTAGACGCTACTCTTAGCCTTAAGCTTATTATGTAAATATCACACGGTAGAGAACAATAACTTTTATAAAGAGACTTCTCTCTCCCATATAATTTTTATTGTGTTATCTTCCTCTTTTTCCTTTTTGGCACGACTTCTTTTTCTGCATTCACTTTTTTCTTTATCTTCCTAAGTGAAACATCTTCAATATCTATCATCGGTAATTTTACTTTGTGCTTTTTGCGAGAGAGAGATGGTTCTTCGAGTTTATCTATCTTCTTCATTTTCTTTGTTGGAGATGTGATTTGTGACACAGCACTATTCTCTTTTCGCTTTTTGCTAAAAGAATTAGCCTTTAATAATTTTTGCTTCTTTTTTGGGTTATCATTAATAGCATCTTCTGTCTGTGATAATCTATCCTTCTTCCTTTTTAAAGCGATAGTTTCTTTCAATTCTGGAATTTTTTTCTTTAGGTTCTGGACTTTGTCTTCTGTAGCTCTCTTTCTTTTATGTTTTATTTTTGACATCTTTTTGGGGGGATTTGTAACTTCCCACTCGCCTTCATGCTCAATAATAACTTCCTGTTTCAGTCTGAGCTTGTTCTTCTCTTTTACTTCCTTGTCTTCTTCTAGTGTAATTTCTTCCTGTTGTACTAAATCTTTATAGGTTTGTGCAAGACAAAGACAAGTAATTCTTGCACCACAATTAACGGTTTGTAGCATATCCAAGCTATGCTTGTTATATTTCCAAAGTTTAATCTCTCCAGAACTGGAGGCACTAACTAACAAGTCATTCATATGTGCGATGCATTTCACTCTCATGCTATGCGCTTTTGTATTCATTGTATGCTCTGAAGTTCTGAGATCACAGAATTTGATTTCTCCGTTCTCAAAACCAATCGCGATTAGGGTATCTTTTAAGAACTCTACGCAAATAACCTTTGAATCAAATGTAAGTTCCTTATCTATGCTAGCCGATTCTACAGAATACACGTAAATATTCCCATTAACAGCTAATAGATATTTGTTACCACTTGGACTCCATTTAATGATTGATATCCACTTAGCGTTAGACTTCAATTTTGGTACTAAGTTAATGGCATAAGCTTGTCTACCTTTGATCAGATTCCATGTTCTAAGCACACCATCTTCTCCAGTAGATAACGCTAGCTTTCCTGTTGGATGAATAGCAAAAGTATTAACAGCCGAACCTTTGTGCGCTGTTAGCCAGTGTTTATCTAGTTGCCAATTGCCACAACGAACAGCACTTATACTTCCATCGCTACTACAGGTAAACAAGTGTGATCCCTCTGGAGTAAATGCTACGCAATTGATAGTATCTGCAAACAAAACATAAAGATTATTATTTTAGTATAAATTTATTTTGTTATGTTATAGATACAAGCATACACGAGTTTATCTATGTACCTTTATGATGCATTAATTTGACAGACTCTTTCCTAGAACGCATATCGTACAAACATACTGTTTCATCGGCACCAGCAGAAGCTAGATAGTATTTACTATTGGAAACACTGCGTATGCTTGCAACATGGCTGTGAGTTGCAAAACTCTTCTCTATGTTATATTCCTGGAAATATAAAAAAAATATTTTAGTTTAAAAGATGGAGTTTAAATTCTGTATTTCTACTTTTGTATTTTGTATATCACCATCGGATACCTGGAGATCGATTAAAAATACTGTATGACGTGTAACCGAATCAAAGTACACGAGGTATCGAAATTTACTTACATTTACGACACTGTGGACCTTATATCCGAGCAGATATTGCTCGTACGTTCCCACTATGATTTCGAAAGGATTCGGCATCTCCGGATCTAAATACATTTTCCTTTTATTTTATTTGTAACTAATTCGTAACGTACCGGTACAAACCATATATTCACACGTGCGCACAAATTAGGATACGGATATTGCGACGTGAAATTCTTCTCTCTCTCTCTCTTTCTCTATTTCCCTCTCCATCGTGAGAGGCTTACTCGTTTAATACCGCCATCTATTTCTATTTTAAAGATCACGTAGAATTACATCTTTCTTTTTCGACACTATCGGTAAAATTACCGTTTGCTATCTGCTCTGACGAGAATATTTTATCTCATATGTAATATATGTTTCACATAGTAAAAATTATGTTTTCAAAATACAATACTCAGCTTTTTTCACGAACTATTCAGTTATCTCAAGGTGCTTTTCTTATTTTAATGACAGAATTATTTAATGATGAAATATTTATACTATTATCACAGCATATAATTATTGCGACAGAGAAATTATGATGCAGGAATTGCAATGTCGCAAAACAGCTGATTTGATCTGGAAAAATCACATTGCATCTGATTTTGCATCCGATACCCAATATATATATATATATATATATATATATATATATATGTAAAAGATATTGCGGGATAAAAAAACATGTTTTTTTTTTATTGTACTTATTTGGACTAAAAGTGTCAAGCTTTTTAAATGTCAAATGATAATACTTTGTTGAAATATTGTAACAAATAAAAATAAATTTTCATATGCGCGACTTTTATATATGTATACAACATACTCTTATATAAAAACAAATATTTTAAATATTAGAAGTATATATTTTAATGTTGATAGTATTTATGATTAAAATACACGTCGCATAGATTAATGCAAGTCATAGAGATAGCGCAAATCGCAAGGATTCTTTTTTTTTTTTTAAAGGAAAGTACAATTCAATCAAGGATGAATAATCACTTTACAAGAGTTTTCGAATAAAAAAAAGAAACAGTTTCAGATTCTTATTAATTTCTTTGCTTTTTTTATTAAAACTGTGTGGATCTGTGAATATATATAGACTTCACCACACATACCAATATGTTGAATAAAATTCATAGCAAACCCAAAATTGAAATACAATGTTAAAAATTTTGAAATGTACGATATAAAAAAGAGATAAAGCTTCCTTCAATGTGATCCATGTTTATTATCTGTAGTATCTATTTTATTATCCATATTTTAATTATCTATATTAATTATCTATAATATATCTATTACACAACAATATAAGTAATTTATTTACTTAGCTTTATATAGATATACTGTACTTGTGTTAAATGCATCGCGTGATGCGGCACATCTACGACACAAATATTTATGTAAGAAGATAAGATATATGATATTTGTGTCTGCGTTTGTCTCTTGACATTACTTCTTCGCTCGAGGTAACGATTCAATTGCTATTCATTTAGTATCACAATTATATTGTATTCGGCTTAAAAGTATTTAGTGTAACCGTTAAAAATGATAGATGCAAAGATCATCGATATCGAAGTGCAGGATATAAGATTTCCGACATCATTACAGCATCATGGAAGCGACGCAATGGTATATATATATATTATTATACAATTTCTATAACGATATATCTGCTATTATGCTAGAAAAACTATAAATATATTCGTAAATATCAAATATATTTATACGCTCACAATAAACAACTAATGCAATTATTATTAATCTATTTATATAACATTAATATTGATTTGACACATATTTCATTCCCGTTTACACATCATTGTTAAAATAATTTTTATTTATAACAGCATACTGATCCTGATTACTCTTGCGCATATGTAACGATCAAAACGGACACAGAATATGAAGGGTATGGCCTTACTTTTACTCTAGGAAGGGGAACTGAAATTGGTATATATTTATTGGTATATATTTATTGGTATATATTTATGTGACTATACCTTAGATATATATGAACTATTTCTTTATTTTATTGATAACAATTTTTATAGTTGTGCTAGCATGTAAATCCTTATTTAAAATCGTTAAAAATCATACAACTAAAGAGATTTATACCAACTTTGCGTCATTCTGGAGAAAGTTGACATGTGACACACAATTGAGATGGGTAACGTATAATGAAAAGTGATGTACATACACATATATCAACTGAAATATGATGACTATATTAAAACATAATTTGAATATCTTAGATCGGACCGGAAAAGGGCGTGATACATTTAGCTACAGCGGCTATCGTAAACGCATTGTGGGATTTATGGGCACGTATCGAAAGCAAACCTGTCTGGAAGCTTCTTACAGACATGTCGCCCGAACAGCTCGTTTCCACTATAGATTTTAGATATATGTGAGCCGAACAACCTTTTTTACATGAAATTACATTTTTGCCTCGACGAAATTTTGAATAAATACGTACATTTCTATGCAGTAGAGATATAGTGACCGAGCAGGAGGCGATAGAAATGCTTGAGAGAAATGCAGTACATAAAAAAATTAAAGAACTCATGCTGAGAGAAAATGGATTTCCCGCGTATACAACTCAGGTCGGATGGCTGGGGTACAGTGATCAACAAGTCGAAGATCTTTGTAAATCGTTCTTGGACCGTGGTTTTAAGGCGTTCAAAATAAAAGTGGGTCAGAATTTGGACGATGACATTAGAAGGTGCGAAATGATACGCAAAGTGATAGGCTATGAGAATAAATTGATGCTGGACGCGAATCAAGTCTGGGAAGTGGGACAGGCGATAGAATGGATGAAAAAATTGGCGAAATACAAACCCTTTTGGATAGAGGAACCGACGTCTCCCGACGATATCTTTGGGCACTCTCAAATAAAAGACGCGTTAAACAATTATAATATCGGAATTGCTAGCGGCGAAATGTGCGCGAATCGCGTTATGTTTAAACAATTTTTGATGTTTGGACTTAACTTTTGTCAAATCGACGCGGCAAGGATTGGCGGGATTAATGAAATTTTGGCCGTATATTTCATGGCAAAAAAATTGAAAGGTAAGTTTGTAAACAATACTTAATTTTTTTTAAGAATTAATATTATAAGAAAATAATTTATGACAAACTTGTAATTAATTTCACTTAAAAAAATAAAAAATATAATGGGATATCTTTTTTATTTATAGTACCAGTATGCCCACACGCTGGTGGAGTAGGTTTGTGCGAAATGGTTCAACATCTTCAAATGTGGGACTATATTTGCTTAAGTCAAACCACTGAAAATCGTATGATAGAATATGTGGATCAACAACACGAACATTTTGAAAATCCTGTCCATATAAGGAATGCCTATTATATGCCGCCTTTGTCCTCTGGATACTCAACTAAATTTAAAAACGAGTGTATCATGGAGTATGCTTATCCAAAAGGTAACTATTGGAAATCCCATGAAACTAAATAAAAAATTTTGAGAAATAAATATCATTGTGAAGAACAAATTTGTAAAAAATTCATATAAACATGTTTATAATTCTTTGTTAAAAACGTTCTGTATATCTATATATATATATGTACATCTTGTAATTCAAATAAATTGTAAAACACATTCACCATATTCTTATAAATAAAATCGTAATATTGTTTTAAATAATTTACAATAAACCTATAGTTTTTGGCAAAGACTTTATAATAACTACTTTATACCTGCAGTTGCATAAAATGCTTCAATTATAAATTTTATAAAATTTTCATATTGCTGCTGATGAAGAGTAACACACAAATAAAACTATAATAATACTCTATATTTATAATTTACTATTTTCCAAGCGAGACTTGACGTAGTCAGTCTGTAAAAAAAGATGACAATGTAATAGCTATTTTTTGTATAGTATTTATTTGTGTATATGTAATAAATCTTCATACTTACACTCACAAACCAATAAGAACTGGGTTTAAACATCATCTTTTTTATAACAGTCATTTTCTCTATTGGAGAAATAACATGTAGATGTAAATGATCAACTGTATTAAATGGTGGCCAATGAAATCCTGTTCGTGTAGATGTAGGATTAAGATTCAATTTTTCTGAGATAATGTCTACTGTAGCAACAATCTTATCAACTGAAATTCAGATACGATTAAAATGATAAGATTTCATCCAATAATTAATATTTTCAAACTGCCTTACAATATATA